>NC_092815.1:166963031-167215531 GCF_023375885.2 Dermacentor andersoni | reverse complement strand
GGAACACGGTGGTCAGCCTTTCATATTACCCGATACAGGGTCATGTTTTCTTTCTTTTAAGCAAAACACACATATGCACGTACTCCATCTACGTTCCCCTATCTCAAGCTCTGGGCCGCACTCTCTCCCGCGTGAACAAAATAGACGCACAACGAAGACGTACCCTGTATACTTACGTCAGTGGCGCAATTACCGAAGGGTAACTGACTGTTTTACCATTTTTTCATCTTACGCGTGTTCTCCCGACTTCGAGCACACTTTGATAAAATCGACTTGGAGCCTACGACCACACTGTCAGTTATTGGAAGCAGGGTAGTTGAGCACTGTGAATTTTACGTGTTGCGTCTATTGCCGATCCTCGCAGCCAGTGCGCGATGCAACGAGACTTGACTTGGTCTAAACAGGCGTGTCAGGTTTAGACAAAAAGCATACCTGACTTTTGAAAGGCTATGCGATCATAATCTTTGGGAACGTTTTATTATTAAAACTTAAGCGGTATGGAATTGAACAGTTTATTCACATAAACTCAATCTTCCTTCCCTAGACATCAAGTTGTTGCTTTGCTACGTTTGCGGAGTTCGTTTAGCCTGATCAGTTCGGTTGAGCTAGGCAGGTTTAAATGATGTGCTGCATGGGTTTATTTTCTTATTCACTTCTATAGAGCTAGGAATCCATCATTCAGAAATATGAAGCGATGGTGCAATATGAAAGAGCTTTTGGAAAATGCGATCAGAACTTTGATTGCGCAACCTGGAGAATCTGTATTGAATTCCAAGCCAGACGAGGTTTGGTCCCTGCAAAGTTGCTTAGCCGAGAGCGTGGTAAGCTTTTTATTCGGCCCCTTTATAAGTCTTGGTAACTCAAACCATTGCTCTGTGTAGCGCTATCCTGCTTTGCCCGGTATACGCACATGTATTCTGTAAATTTTGCGCAGAATAATCCTTTAAAAGCATACAGTCATTGCACTCTAAATTTATGCGCACCATCTATGTTGATTTTGGAAGTACCGATCCACATGTGAAGGAACTGCCTTCTTTGAGCGGCGAGAGTTGAGCAATATCGTTTTACTGTATAATGGCAGAGACAAGAGGCATGAGAGCATTTAGAACAACATTTACAATTAGGAAGTTACGGAATATCTTGTGGGGTATTACGGAATTACTTACAGGGTACGTATCAGGCGTTCATCAAGACATGGCGTTCCCCGTGCAGTGTCAGTACCATTTAAAATGTTTGTTTTACAGCGTAAGCTGCACTGTAAAAAACGCTGTTATGTAAAAAAACATGCTGAAATTTTTTGAACTGCAAAACAAATGTTCTGTGAACACTTTATGGAAGAAACCTGGTAAGAGAAAAAAAAAAGACAGAAGTTTTGTGTTCTTCTTGATCCCCAGCCTATGAATCCAGTCAAAACTAAAATATGATTTTCTAAATAAATGTTACTGCGTTTTCGCACACGCTGTTTTTTTGCATACACCACACATGACGCACTGTTTGCGACACAGATGCCCCGTGCCATAATTAAGATGGCTGCTCTTCGAGTCAACGCAAGTCGGCACTGCTCCGTTTCTTCTTTCGGAAATCGTAAGAGGTGAGTCGTTTTCTTTTCAAGAGCCTTACAAACAGTGCACGGCGTATTCGTTTACCTGATACTTTCTGCGTGTTCATGACATGGGACAGGACTACAGTGTAGCCTGCAAAGAAGACTCAGGCGGACAGTGACAAAGTTAAGCAACTGCGTGTTGCACCGTTTCTGCGTATACGTTGCGCTTTTGGATATAAAATTTAGCTTTAGCTTTTTGTTATACCACAGGCAAGGGCTAGCCAGTGTACTTGAAAAATGTACTTTGTCTATTCTTGCCTTTTTGGAATGTACATGTTTTTTTCTGTGGCTGCGAGAAAGAAAAAGAAAACTATGCTTACATTCTCACGAAGCTCACGCAGTGACGTTAGCGCTTAGCCACGATCAAGTGTTCAGAATATTGAAGTGACCGGAAAGTGCGACTTTTTTCTGTTATGTAATAATTTATTTGTTTTGATGTTCGCATATGAACCCGCCGCATATGAGGGCATATGGCATTCCAGTATTAATTTTGTTGCTGCTTTAGCTGGGGTTCGAGTGTTTTAGTGCGTTACCCCCGGGAAATTATTTTGCCGGGTCACTTACTACGCCGTTTCACGGTGAATATAGTTAGTGGGTAGAATGGACTACGTGGCTTGGCGTACCATCTACGCATTTTCAAAGCACAAAGCAGAAGTTGCTAGTACGTACCCTAGCCGCTAAGATATGCTGTCATCACGTTCGTGGCCACAAAAAATTGCTCGCATGTCTGCAGGTAGCCTTACATTCTGACTCTGACAGAGAATGACTAAATGTATGAATGGTTGACTGCAAAAATGAGCAACTAATGGTTAAAAGTTGCATAAACTGAATTGCGGAAAATGTTCAGTAAAAAAAAGAGTAAGAAGGCAGCATGTGTCATTGTTCCACGTAACTAATAGTATACAGATAACGTAATGTGTCTACCACTTTAAATTATCAGGACTATCTTCTACTTTGTCCCATTCTGCTTGACATTGTTACTAAAATACCTGAGGTGTGATCTGTTCGCGCCTTACGGTACACTCGAAGGGTCGTGTCATTGTTGTATACAGAAAATGCTGTAAATATCTGGTACTGAAGTAAATTCTGATTTTCATCCGTGACTGCTGTTCAACGTTACTGTAGACGAGACGTAGAGCTGACAACACACAGGAGTTTGGATTCTAAAGGGCTCACGATGAATATAGTTCTCTCTTTCATGCCTTGTGCTCCTATGCCGCATTTTCAGCGTTGATAGTAAAGGAGGTACAGAAAATGCGCTGACAGCAGAGGCGTGCATAGAGAAAGAGATCTTGAGGTAGACTTTATGTACTCGTCCATCCAAAGGGTGAAGACGTTAGCATGTTTACGCACTCTGCGGAACTTGTATGAGTACCGCGCGGCTGTACGTCGCACAGACACCGCGACGCCGGGTAGACCATCATGCTGGTTTTCTTGTCGACTGCTACATATTTTGACCGCACCCAGCCAGCGTGCGCGGAAGCAAACTTCGCTTTCAATATTATATTTCAATTGTTAGAAAGAGGCACTTCGTGTTTATACAGAGAATGTACCGTGTCTTTCTTTTTTTGTCTTCTTTTATTGTGATAGCAATAATGTGGACACTCCAGGTGCATTTTTGCCGTCGCCGTCACCGCCGACGTCACTGTCGCCGTGATGTTCCGCATAAAGTCCAATGGCGATCACCGCGCGTCGTATGATGTATATGCGAGTGAAAGCACGCGACGGATGCCGACTTTCGCGGTTCTATCTGGCGCAGCGTGGAAGAAGAAAGCGGAGAGAACGCGTGCCGTCTTCCGTCGCGCGAAAGGCTGTGGGTCGGTGGTCGGAAGCAGGGTAGTGGGGTGGGGGTGTTGTTGGGCTCCGACAGCAACTGCGCATTTGGCGACCGTGCGCAAGGGGAACTGACAGTGGTGGTTCAAGCTCGGGCTCGATACATGAAGAAAACGGGGAGGCAGAGCGGGAGGGAGGGGAGGTGGCTTTGACTGCGCGAACAAGTGCGCACTTTGCATCGTATATTGGAAGGGATGTGCAGACGGCTCATACCTCTGTGCGCGCTCTGTTCTCGCCACTCTTGCGTTGAACCGACAGACCGCACCAAGGTCAATCACACTACCGTTTCGGCGGCGAGTGTCCGCGCTCATTGAATGTGATGTGTTCGTGTTTGCATGCTCGCGCTGAAGCCATGCTTGTTAATTCAGTCAATAGGCGAATGTTTCCCTGTTTATACGGCGGATAAAGCTACTATCCTTACTTCTTATAGCTGTCTACTAATGTGCTATCGCAATCGATGCTTTCCCTTTCGGGCAAAACTGCGACTTTTTTATAGATCAGAAAAAAGAAGCGCATGGAACATATAACACTATTCGGCCTGTTGATATGAAATAAATGAAGAAGTTAACTTTACATTGAGCGACAGATCGCAATGTTCAAGTTGCTAAATAAAACGATTCATGGAATAACTTTACAAGTAGCCTAATTGATACATATGAACAAACTCCAAAATTGAGACCAGGAAGTAATCAAGTCATTGCATCACTCCTCCACTCACCGGCTACAATTCCTCTATTTCAACATGGACCCTTATATTAATACTAGTAAGATTAGTTTAGAAGAGATATAGGATAGGAAGCCATGAGAGAATGTACATATGCGTTTTTATTATCGCATTATAACTTGCTGCATGAGATTAAAAAAATGTTTCGACCATATGTAGCACAAGCGCTATGTTAATATCGTCATAAATACGTAACAAGCATAAAAACAAACTCAACAAAACAAACAACTGGTGCATGAACCCGGGATCTTTTTCTTTCTTTGCCTTCATTGACTGTACTTTCTTTAAAATGAAGCAACAGTTATGCTGAATGTCTTCGTCAGTATACTTAAATGTACTCAGAAAATAGAAAGCACAGACGCCTCAATTATCCTGAGGTCCACACAATTTCTAGGTTAGTGCATACTGGCAATAATAAAATGAAGCATGTCAGTGCAATGTTCTGCATAGGCTTCTACATTTTTTAAACAAACAGCGACCATCAAACAGCCATCAGTGCCTATTGTACACAAAGATGCGGGTATTAATTTACTTCCCTAGCCTTGCTTTGAAAGAGCATGTACTTTATCCTGTTGTTCCTTGTTTACGTGCGCGTGTGATCCACTGCAAGCGGAAGCCTAATTATAGCCTGGGAAATTGACTCTCAAGCTATTACAACATCTAGAGGAAAGAGAATGCTGCTTGTTTTTGGAACCTAGTGCGCATAAGTACTTCTAATAATATTCCTGTTTTTATATTTATCTGTCCATTGATATTTTGATGTAAAATAAAAGAAATACTCATTTTCTTCTACAATATGCTAAATTACAAATTATTTCTTGTAGCCACTGAGAGAAAACGTGGTTACCATATTTGACAGCAGCACAAGAAAATTGAGCAAAATAAAAACTGGGAAACACACGAGCGCTACCTGTGACCTTTCGCTTTTTGCGCTATAGTTGAATATTTACTGCTTTGACCACACAGCGTAATTTTAGTTTTGAGACCAACTGCATATTTACATGATACTTGTTATTTTATAATGATTATGTGACGCCTGATAGAAAACTAAAACATGACCGGAGTTCACATGAAAATGGAGGCTAGAAGTGATAAATAGTGGTCAAACAAGCAATATCGGCTGCAGTCAACGTTATTGCAAAGATTGATTCTTTGATTCTTTATTGGTTTATCACATATACATGTGATGGGAGGCGAAGGGAAAAGCCATTCAAGGATGGCGTGAGGGAGTCCTTCGCCCCCACGCTGGCAAAGACAACAGCAGAGGCACACACGTCCTGTTCACATGGTCGTACACTTTTACAAAACCATCATATTAAGCACAACATTGCCATAAACCTTGACAAAACCATAGAATTAAACACATTAGTTACTGTCCTACGTAAGGCATCATTCGTTAACATACTTCACCTCAGCATCAAATGACAGCACATTTCATAACAATGTACGCCTAGCAATAGTGACATTGAAACAATATAATTAAATAGCAATCGTAAACAGCTCTAGTGGTCAATGTTAGGCTAGAAAAAATGCGTACAAGTCAGATAATGTTGCTTCGCGAATATCGATTTGTTTTTTATTAAAATCATTTAGTAGTCGTGGAAGTTTGTTTTGGAGCATTTGCCGACCATAGCCAGTGTGAGAATATGGAACATTCCATATTTCTGTTGTTCTAGTGGCATATGATGCTTCCTTGAAATGGAGATTCACCAAACCCATGAAGATAGAATTATGACAGTCATAGTTAAGGCGATATTCACGCAACAATTTATGCTCATATGTGTCTTGTACTCTAATTATTTAAAATTTTTAAATAGCTCCACAGTAGAATGCCGGAGTGGCACATTCTCAATTATTCTCAAAATTATTTTTTGCATTGCTAATAGCCGCGAGAAATTCGATTGTGTTGTAGTCCCCCAGACCAAATGACAATAGTTTAGATAGGAAGCGAAGAGGGCGTTATAGATTAACAATTTTATTGACTTCGGAATTAAGGAGCGGTTTCTGTTCAGAATTTCTGTTATTGCACCTAACTGTTGTAATATCGCATTGATATGCTCATCCCACTGCAGTGATTCTGAAAAATGCACACCAAGTACTTTAATAGACCTAACTAGCTCTATCTCTGAGCAGCGATAAACTAGGTTACGTACTGCTGAAACCTTCCTGCCTATAGAATGAAACATCACAGACTTTGTTTCTTTTGTATTTATCTTTAATTGGTTATTATCTGCCCACGTGCTTAGTTCCTCTAAAATGGCATTACCTTTATGAAAAAGTTCGGCATCTGATGAAGACGAAACAAATATGCTAGTGTCGTCAGCATAAATTATAAATTTACCTTCTGAAGATATATGGACTACGTCATTTATATATAAAAAAAGATCAAAGGCCCGAGAATGCTACCCTGCGGTACTCCTGAGATTATTTGCTTTCTGTCAGATACCATTTCATTCATTGACACAAACTGACGTCTTTCCGAAAGATAACTTTTCAGAAGCATCAGGGGAAGCCCACGAATGCCATAGTGACTTAATTTGTCAAATAATATTTTATGATTTATGTAATCAAAAGCTTGCGTAATATCAACAAAAACACCAAGAACAAATTGTTTTTGTTCAAGTTTCTCCAATATATATTCCTTCTGGTCGAGAAGAGCTAGTTCTGTGGATCGATTTTTTATAAATCCGTACTGGCATTTCGTTATCACGTGCTTGTTACAGAAAGGATATAGTCGATTATAGATTATTTTCTCGAAACCTTTAGAAAATACGGGCAGTATCGACACTGGTCTATAATTCGAGACGTCTTTTTTGTCTCCTTTCTTATATAAAGCCACTACACGAGCCACTTGCATTTCTCGCTGGCTTGGATTGATTTCTCGGCGAGGTCAAACGTTCAGGCGCCGACTCTCGGGTTCTCTGGACTGAAAATCGGTATCCTCGACTCGTCGTCGCCTCTTCTCAGCGGCGGCTTCGCCGCGGTGTTCTGAATCAGCTCGGCGGCGACACACCGCTTCTCGCTTGGCAATACATTGCTCTTCCTGGTAAGCTTCTTCTTCTTCGGGCATGCGGACTTTCTTCGGTCTTCCCATGGCAAAAGCACGTATGCACGCAGTAGAGGAAACGAGAGGTGTGTCGCGGCGCTGGCTGTTCCGAGCTTTTTTTCTCGCCTGTGACGTCACGACACCGCCCCACGCGCGAGGTGTGCTGGGAGGTTACTCGGCTTGGTGCTCTGGCCGGTAGCTGCTGGGCAACGTGAGGTGGCGCACAACTGGGCGGAGCTTTCTGGTAACGCTCCACGGCGGAACTAAAGCTTAAACAGCTAATCTGTTAAAATATCTATCATGTACCTGGTAAAATCACGCTGGCTAAGTGACCATCTCACTGCCCCGTTTCAAAGGAGATGCCATGAAATTATTATCACCATCATTAGCATCGTATTGTGCCACTTGCCATGCGATCTGACACCCACCACATAGCGTCTATACGTGCGCCCTTTGCATTGCAGTTGCATACTATTACACCAGGTGCCATGTAGCCGTTGCATAGATAGCGGTACAAGGTGGATAGAAAAGTCTGGAGAAAAAAATAGGATTATGAAGATGTATAAATATTGATGTAATTAAAAACATACATGGCATACCTGATTACTTCAAGAAGGCTAAGTTACTGTTTGTCACCGTCCCGTTTCAACGTGAATGTCATGAAATTATCACCAATATCAATAGCATCGTATCATGCCATTTCACACGCGATGTGACATACGCGCCACGTAGCCCTGATATATACAAATGTTCCATTCCAGTTCCGTTATATTCTACCAGATTTCCCGACGTGTAGCAGTTGCTTATAGCAGTTGCATGCTGCATGCAGCCGGACCTGGTGAACTCAAGCAGGCTATTTTACTATGTGCCACCACTGCGTTTCGAAGGGTAGGCCAATTAGGCATCATTATTATCATAATCATCAGCAACAGCAGAGTAGCGTGCCAAGGATCAAAGGGATCTGACTAGTGCGTCACGTAGTCCAGATACCTGTGTTTACTTTTCAGTACACGTTATGGCACCTTCTCGCAAGAAAACAACCGCTGGTAAAGAAGCGAAGCGTGGAGCTACGCGTGCGGCTGCAACCAAACATCATCGGGTTCAGCAGACTGCTGTGCAAAGTTCAGGGGCCCTATAACGTAGAAATATTCCACACAGACAGACACACAGTGAACTTCATTTGATACTGAGGACCTTCCGCAGGAACCGGCGGAAGCCGCTAGTTGCGTCCAAGTCGGGGCAGGAATACCATGATGTTCCGCCCTTTCTTGGGCCCTCTGGAATGCCTGTAGTTGTGTTTGAAGCGATGGGCTCCGGAGTGCCTCTTCCCAGTCGGCTTCGCTGGATAGACGGCCGTTAGGTACCGCGGGGCATTTCCAGAGCATGTGCGCTAAAAACAATAAATCTCATTACAGTCCGGACAGGTTGAATCGGTGTCTGTGGAGATACGGCTAAGAAAGCCCCGCGAGGGGATCGAGCCCGTCAGGAGCATTCTAAGTGCAACTGACTGAGACCTGTCTAACTTCGGGTGAGGAAGAGGATAGGCCCTTCTACTAAGCCGATAGTGAGAGGTTATTTCGTGAAAAGTAAGCAGCGGATCGTTATGCTGGATTTCATCCTGTCCCCATAAGGCCTCCATGCCACCGTGGTGCGTTAGATCTTGCTCATGGTCATGGGCAAACTCATTGAGGTTAGATATGTTCTGATTAACGAACGAACCCATATGGGCGGGAAACCAAGAGATGAAGTGAGTGCCAGGGTTTGTTCTCTTTTCCAGAGTGGAGGCAGCCTCTCGGGCTAGGTTACCCGATTATAAAGCTTTGATGGCCGCTCGTGAGTCTGTAAAAACGTCGGGGCGCGAGGGGTCGGTCATGACCAGGGCTATAAGGCGACCTGTTCCGCGACTCTGCTCGTAGCTTACCTAACCAAGGCCGAGCAGCGTAATTCCCCTTTGCCGTCAATGAATGCCAGCGCGAATGTGCTAGACTTGCCGTACTGAGCCGCGTCAACAAAGACAGTGGAATCTTGATTCTCGCCGGCCTTCTGTAAAATCACGCTTGCTTGCGCTTTTCGCCTCCCTACATTGTATTGCGGGTGCATATTCCGAGGGAATTGGCTGACCACAAAGGTTGCCCGGGACTCCTAGGATAAGGTGATTTCCTGTTCGTGGAGAATTCTGGGAGCCATGCCGGCCCCGTCTAGTATGCCTCTCACTGCCCTGGTTGACGAGAGCCTGAGTACCTGAGCGGAGACCTGCGCTTCGATCACTTCATCAATGTCGTTGTGCACTCCGAGTTTGCTTAACCTGTCCGCGTAAATGGTTAGTGGTAACCCCAGTACCTTTTTGATGCTCTTATGCATGAGAATGTTAAGCTTATTCTTTTCGGTTTTGGTCAAGTTAAGGGCCGAGGCTACATAATTGACTTGACTCATTAGGAAAGCGGTATGGATCCTGAGGAGGTTGTCTTCACCGAGTCCCTTCTTTCGTACGGATACTCCAGCAACAAGTCTCAGCATGCTTTCGATTTTGGCCCTGATGCTCGTGAGTGTTTTAGCGTTCTATCCTCTCGCATGAATCAGTAATTCTAGGATTCGGATAGATTAGACTTGAGGAATAGGCTGTTCGTTTCTTGCAAAGAGGGATATCGGAAGTTGGTTAAGGGGGTTATGTTTTTATTTCAATCTCCTGAAGTCAAATTTGCGTAACCGCCTATGCAAGCATCGGGCGGTCACCCACTGGGTTGTCTGAACAGACCAACGAAACACCCTCCTCGTTCATAGGAAGTCACTTTTGTTTGTTTGAAAACGAATAACCTTGCCTAGACTGAGTGGCTTGTCTTACCTAATAGGCTGAAAAGAGGCGAGGGGCACGCTCAAGGGGTGAGGGATTCGATGGGGCTCAGCCACTACACTTGATATCAATAACCGGATGAAGAGCGTGGTGCCTGCGTCTGCGATTGGTCCGCTTTCTCTTACTTACCTTGACGTGGCTGATTGGAAATCACGCAACCTGCAACGGAAGCTTAAGAATGACGCTAAAACAGATCCCCAGCTAAGTAGAGTGGGCAGAACGAGGTCATAAACCTGCCGAAAGTTCTATAAAATGTTACACGGCCAGTAAAAAGCGTTATTATACGCAAATAAACCTAGGCTCTCCGTCAGGTGCGAGTAGACAGTGCCTGAGCTATTGGCGGCAGCCATCATTTATTGCTTTCGGAACGGGGCAGTCTGCGGCTATTTAGAAGAAAATTCAGTTTTTTTCGGTATATTAATGCATCTTTAACGCGTACAAGTCCCTTAGACACGGTGAGTTTCTGCGGCTTTGTGACGCCACGTGAAAGGCAGGGGAAGTGGGTGCAGCCCGAAGACGTTTGACCAATAGCCGTGGGCTAATGACGAAAAGGCATCGAATTAGGAATAACTATTTTACTTCTGTTTGGTCAAATCATGCATAATCAGTGTATACACGTCATGGCAGATGAGGCGTTATCGCGGTTTTCGTGACGTTGAGTGACAGACAGGTGAAGTGGGGGTGGTCCAAAAGTTTTGTCCAATCGCGGAGGGCTGATTGCAGAATTGAAAAGTTTATAATAGTTTTACGTAATAGCGCCCCAGCACAAGCTGCAGCTCGCAGTCGACACCGGGTGGACAGTTCAGATCATTATTGTGAAAACAACGCGAATAGATTGCGCCGCGATGACGCTGTAGTGCGTGGTGATGAGAATATAATTCATATGAAGCCGCTCCTCCAGCTTACGCTGTGGCTGTTCGGCGTGTGCCGCGCAGACCTGTGATTTTCCGTTTCATGCTGTTAAAATTAGTGTGAACAACGGTTGAAACATTTTTTTTCAATTATCAATCTTTCGGATTAACGCTGTAGCTTACACAAAATCTAGGCGTAACAAATCGGCACCCTGATAGGCCATACCGAGGTTGGGGGCGAGGAATCGTGTATTTCGCCAGAGCAAAATGATGACTTACATTTATCTCCTCGTTTTGCAAGCCTTTTTTTTGTGAGTGACAGAACATTTTAGAAAGACCGGCTTACAACAGCGTCAACAATATATAACAGGATGTCCACTGACGGCGTTGGAAATATTTTATTCTCGTTTTTAACCTCTCATTGAAGCAAGACCTCGTTTGTCCATGAATATATTGTCGTGTGAATTACCGATTGGCTAAAACGGTAAGCTCACTGACCTATTCGTTTGGCAGCTCCAGTATATATATTTTTCTTTTTTCCCCACACTTCAGCTGGACCACAAAGATCGCCCGAACGGGTCGTGCCTTGTATTTTTGGGTTGTGACACTGTGTTCCTTTCCACAAGTTGCTGCCTTTCTGTGTCCCTTCAGGGTTCCTTTTCTATTGCTATTTCCATAGGGGGGGGGGGGGGGGTGGGGAAGGTGTTCTACTCCGCGCGAGCCCTGTATTAAATACGTTCTGCGCTGCGGACAGTGTAGGCGTCTACGCGCACCATTGGTCAATAGCTTCGTGTGCGCAATACCATCTATAGGGTTTCACGTCACTCGCGTTCACAAAGTGAAGCGTCACTCTACCTTTTTCGTAAAGACTGTTGAAGACTGGTCCAGTGGTCCAAACTGTTGAGATAAACATTTGTTCTGTTTACCTTGAAGCACCGCTCAAGTTGTTTACGTTTGAAAGATAGCCCGAAGAATGTCCCGTTACGCACACAACACACACACACACACATACTCATATATATATATATATATATATATATATGTACTCCAGTTCTCTTCACTGAAAATGATTACGTACACGTGGGGCCTAGTTCTAGAAGATAAGCTAAAGTGTCCCGGAAAGTATATGGGAAAACGGGACCGCGTTAGGTCAACTGGTGGGAACATCGCACACGTAATGCCAAGACATGTGTTCATGCCTCACCTGCAGGCAGTTGTTTCCTTCATCCACTTTCATTTCCATTACTCTATCATATCTTTAATTTAATGAATATGTACAATTTTCCCTATGCTGCCCTTGGTGTCTTTCTTTGTTGATTTTTTATGATATGAATATATATATAAATCAATACATATATGTAGGACTTATTTGTTTGGTCGCCAGATGTCTCACAACCCAACACTAGTTGTCTTAAATTCGTATCTTGCACTGTGTTTTTTAAATCAATTTTTTTTTTCATTGTAGAACGTGGCTAACGTTAGCTGGGAGACACATATGTCTACAAATTCATATTTGCATGCAGCAAACTCTCTGTGCGCTATGTGAAAGATATTTAGACAGCGTGTAGTTTGCCTACGCCGTTCACTTTCAGTGCACAGAGGAATTAGCATTGTAGTGGATGCAGGTGTTCCCACCTGCATTCCCCATGGGCAAAAGAACACGGTCGCGGCGTCTACGTAGTAGCACTGAGACTCACGAGATAAATTGCCAGAGTAGCACATTTTTTTTGGGTCTATGTATTAGGGATCTTTCGTGCACTTCATGTAGCGGTAAATAACGATTAGGGAGACTAAACAAAGTGAATAACGCAGCTTGAAAGCAACTACAGTCATTTCGCAATATGGGGAAGCAACACCTAGGTGCAAGAACATTTTCAGTAGGCGTTGTTGATTCAGAGGATGGGTACAGGCACTAGCGCTGCCAGTGGGTCTAGCCTGTAAATGTGCACGAACAAGGCGAAACCCAGACAAAACGCGGGACCCTTACAAAAATTTTTATAGAAAGTCCATAGACAGTCTATAGACATTTGTCTATGGAGTCTATAGACTGTCTATAGACATTTCTTTAGACTAGTCTATAGACAGTCTATGGACTTATGGCCATACACTTTTTATAGACTAGTCTATAAAAAGTCTGAGTCTATAGACAGTCTATACACTGTCTATAGACTGTCTATAGACTTATGGCCATACACTTCTTATAGACTAGTCTATAAAAAGTCTGAGTCTATAGATTGTCTATAGACTGTCTATAGACTTATGGCCATACACTTCTTATAGACTAGTCTATAAGAAGTCTGAGTCTATAGACTGTCTATAGACGGTCTATAGACTTATGGCCATACACTTTTTATAGACTAGTCTATAAAAAGTCTGAGTCTATAGACTGCCTATAGACCGCTTATAGACTTATGGCCATACACTTTTTATAGAATAGTCTATAAAAAGTCTGAGTCTATAGACTGTCTATACACTACATATAGACAGTCTAAAGACTTATGGCCATACTTTTTACAGACTAGTCTATAAAAAGTCTGAGTCTATAGACTGTCTATACACTACATATAGACAGTCTATAGTCTGATGGCCATACTTTTTACAGACTAGTCTATAAAAAGTCTGAGTCTTTAGACTATCTATAGACTTATGGCCATACACATTTTATAGACTAGTCTATAAGAAGTCTGAGCCTATAGACTGTCAATAGACTTATGGCCATACACTTTTTATGGACTAGTCTATAAAAAGTCTGAGTCTATAGAGTGCCTATGGATTAATTAAAATTCATGTTTGTAGACAGTTGTCTGCAGAATGTCGATGGACAAGTGTATAGGCTTACAGTTCTACTTTTGTAAACTGAAGTCTATAGAATGTCTATAGATGTCATTTGTCTGTATACATTTTATACACTTCAGTCTACAAAAGTAGAACTATATATACACTTCTACTTTTGCAGACTGAAGTCTATGGAATGTCTATAGACAAATGTATATAGATAGTCTATAGACATTCTATAGACTTCAGTCTACAAAAACAGAACTTTATAATCCGATACACTTTCTTCTATGACATTCTGCAGACATTTGTCAACAAACATGCATTTTCATTAATCTACAGACACTCTATAGACACAGACATTTTATAGACAAGTCTACAAAGAGTGTATAAGGCCATAACTCCATAGCGGCTACCTACTAGTTTTTTTTTTTACAAGTTAGTTTACATTTTTCTTTACATGCGGTAGCAAAACGTTTTGAATGTATTTATGCATGTGCACCTGTTCCTTTTCATCTGCACTTATGCATTACCGTTAGCAGATTAATAATGCTCCTGAACCAGCTGTACTTTCATATATGTTGCATAAACAGAAAGAATTTATATAGTGTTGAATCATGCAGTGCAAAAAAAATAAAACAAATGCACCGGCAATGCATTAACCGTTTTTATTGCTCGATATAATATATGAATTCCTTAAATTCATGTCTTATGCTAATTATGGAAACAGATTACATATTTACACTACTCCTTGGCAAGCATGGTCGCCAGGCTGGCCTTGACCTTTGTGTCATTAGTCCCAAAGGTGCTGCAGGTGTATGCTGCAAATAAGTAGATGCAGCAATATGAGGCAAAAATAACAAGTGTGTATTCTTTGTATGTTCATTAAGCAGCTTAATATATTTGCTCAAACCATCTAAGTCAATACTTAATGCGGTTTAACTATGACTAAGGGCTGCTTGTCAATACAAATCAGTACCTTTATACAATGTTTTATTGCATGGTATGGTGAACAATTAAACAGTCACAACTGCTGCTCGTGCCAGCAACAGTATGTTCCCTTTTATGACAAGTTCATATATGATGCGTTAATGTACTTATCCCAAATGGTCTCTATATTTATTGCTGAAACGTTACCCAGTTGTGCTGTCTGTACAATTTTTTGGCTGGTAGTTAAGTATGCCCGTGCAGAGGGATATTTTCAGAAGACGTGACTGGAATATTCACAGTATCATGCCTAAGATTGTAATTTATTTTGCTTAATACACATTTAAATGTCTTTCTCATACTTTTAAATGAATGGTCGTTGGCCATAACTTCAACAGAAGGCAGATGGGTTGATTGTATTGATATGGTCACTTAATTTCTTACAGGTAATGAGGCCTCTTGGGCATGCTAACAGGTTTCCAAGTTAGGTATACCACATGAGCACCCGAAATACCACACGAGCACTTTGTGTCATGGCACGACAGATATGCACCTCCTAGGAAACAGAACTGATAAGATAGTTCGAATGAATTCTATCACAGTAAATTATTTAAGGTGCTTTGAAAGATGAAATTTTTTTCTAGGCTATCGAGGTTCAGGACGTTAACGCAAAAAAAACATATTGAGTAAGAAATGCCTTGTCAGTATGCTTGACATTCTTTTTTTTTTTTTCAATAAATAGGACCAATTTCCCTCAATTTTTATGAAGTGAAAGGTTTTAAAAATATATTTAACACAGAGATTCTCTGGTAACGTTGTATGACATATGACAAGACAGCATACCTATGTGGCCATTTTAAGATTTCCCGATCTTTTTCCAAGCCTTCCCTGGCTGTTTTCATGAAAATTTTCTGGCAATCTATGACGCCTGCAGCTTAAGTGCAATAAAAAAAATATTGTGGTTTAATGCTTGCCAAGTACTGCCAGTCCATAATATTTAGATAAAACGAATAACACGTCGGTCACTTGATATGTAGTATTAGATGCAACTGACTTGAATCCCTTGTTTAATAAAGCTGACAAGGGCTTCGGCAAGTTCCTAATTGATGGCCGCACGAGTACAGCACGGAAGACACAGAGACACACGTAAAACAAATGCAACAATGTGAGCGAAAACTATACAATGAGATATTTTTACGGTTCAATAGTAGTTTTTTATATAATTTGCTCTCATCACTTATGCCTCTAGTTTAACTTTGTTTCTCTGACTAAAGACTACATGGCAATATTAATCAGTACCATTATGATGTTTCGTTATATTACAGTGTGATAAGCAGTTAGACAACCGTAATGGTCGCCGGTGCCAGCAACGGTACGTTTCGTTTCAAGACAGGTTCATGTGACACACAGTGTACTTATAAAAATAAAATAAATGCGAGAATCCCAAACGATTCCTATAATAATAATTGTTGAAACAAAGACACCCGGCTGGACTGTGCACATTTTTCAGGTGTTAATGCAATATGCCCGTGCCGAACGAACATGCTCAGCATACTGACTGCACTTTTGAACAATCACGTTAACATTTGCAATTTATTTCCGTTTAGAACAGTCTGCAATGTCTCTTTTCTCATACTTCGAGATGAATACATTTGCCACACTTTCAGTAGAATGCACATGAATGGGGGCGTACTGATCAGGTTACTTAGCAACTAAAACATGTTACAATCTCTTAGGCGTGGTGATAAGGGTAGAACAAATGCAATGTCCACTGAATTATTTGAATAATCTGTGCGTTATCTACTAAGAAAAGACCACCAAATTGATAATCTGGCTCTTTTTTCTTTTGTACAGCGCATATAGTATACAGTCTGTCCAAGACGACGGCACTACATGCAACAGTAATGAAAACCGGAACACTTATTACACACGACAAGGGCTTCATACCATGCACGACTGGCACAATGCGAATCTGCGCCAGCAGCTGCCTAGTGATTAATAGCACGTAAACTGCATAACGCCGAAGCATCGAAAAGCGCTTAACGCTTTTCATATAGCTCGAAAGATAACTTCTGCTGCTAAACTGTTTAAAAAAAGAGACAAAAAAAAATCTTCCGACTACCGTCAAACGCAATGCCTTCAGTTTGAAACGTGTAAAGGTGCTTCCCGGAACGACTAATTTAGTGTTCTCCAATTTTTTCGGCTAAGTTGCAAAGCTGCAAGTCGCAGGTTTGATGCTCCAAAGCGTTTGTGGTTGCATATAAATAGATTGGGTGAATTAGAGATTTTTGCTTGATATTTCTTCAAGTCTCGTGTTTTGCTTGCGGTAACTTCCCAAAATTAACTTGCGGTAAGTTCCCAAACGATGCGAAAACGGCAGCGCACACACTGCTTATGCATGCCCCGCAAACACGGCCTTTCATTCGAGTACGTTAGCAGTTATTCAACTATACGTGTCTGTCTGAACATTCTTGATGCTAACACAATTTCGAGATATATACGTAAAGCGTGTCACGAGAATTTCACTAGACATGCGGCGCAGCATTCATCGCGGCCGGATCAAGCGCCACGAAATTAGATCTACCGCATTGGCTGCCCAACATACACAATGCACAACATACACAACATACAGTATCAAGTTAAAACATGGTGTACGTCCTTCTTTACGCACGTAAACTATAATGCTAAAATCAACAAGCCCGAGCGATCGCTCGCCGTAAAACATTCCGTATACTACAAGCGAGAACAAGAGCGCGTTATCAAACCATGTCAACGACAAACCGACACTATACCCGAGTCGCCTGCGCTACATGCAGCCGCTTCGCGCTAAGAGATGCGCTCACATAATCATGAGCTATTGACGCAAAACGTCTTTGCTAAAGCTTACCGTTCAGTGTAGTTGACGTGTGATGCCACAAAGATGACACGCATACACAGACACCGACGTTCAGGCATACACCGCACACCGGTACAACCGTTTACGTGCCTGGCGCACTCGTTGAGACGGCGCACCGCCGCGCATGCGCAAGAGCTCCGAGCATGCGCAGGAGCTCCGCGCGCGAGGGCGTGCGCGCTCGGAGGAGTGTGAGCGCCTTTTCCTCCTTCATTTTTTTTTTGTCTCTTTCTCTCTCTCTCTCTCTGCGCGCCATGCGCGCCGGAACGGGTGGCTTATTCATCTTTAACACCACTATTCATCTTTTTTCATGGACGAAGGAAATGCGCTGGTAGGTTGTATGACAAACGCTGTGGGCTATCGTATGAGACTGGAACGCTAACATGAATGCGCTGTTTGTAAAAGCCGTTACAGGGCCCTTCAGACGTTTCAGACGCATTATTGCCAGCGTCGATTAGTAATACAGCGTACTTGTAGCATATCTTCCAGCGTACCGCCAAATGTGATGCCCGCACGTATGTTAGTGCTAATTTTCTGTTCCGATGATAGGTCAAAGCAATCAGTACAGCATTGAGGTACTCATATGCGTGGCTGCGCAGGCATACCGCCGGCGAAATACTGGGTGGGCTCAGAGAATTTGGCACCTATTTTAGGTGAATGAGAAACTTTGATAGGTTTATAGCGCAGGATATCAGTCAACAAAAAACCGCCCGATGTTAGTGACGCAGCCGAGATATGAAGACAATGTGAAATGTATCCGAGAATCGGACGACACACAACGCGAAGACCACATGCGCGACATCGGTTCATCGCACATTCACAAAGTCCGCGTTGTCAGCTACAAACATTACGAGTGTATTTGCTGTTAGCTTGATGCCTGTTTGGAATCCACTTGTAGCTGAAGCTGGCGTTCATAACATCTATTATAACAATTGGATCGGCGTTTTGCTTACTTTATTCTACTGCCGCAAAAGTGATGCGACAACTGTGAAGACTGTCTTGGGATTGCCGAGAGCGGCTACGTAGATGATATCATGTGGTCATCAAATGCGGAGGTATACACTATGTGTATACTAATGTCTACAAATAGGCTCTACAGCAATCTCAGCAGTATACAACTTCAGTGGCTTATATCAAACGCAGCTACGTATTATCCACCGGTACCTGCGCTTGGTTACAGCGTACACGGGTTGGGCCCAGATTAACGATGTTTGTCTATTGTTAATCTATAGACATGCAAGACCACGACAACTCAGAGGAAGACCAGGTGGTGAATTCACCACCTGGTCTGCCGGCTTTCGCCACTTATTCACCACCTTTGCCACATCATCACCATCTGACCTTCACCACCTGGTCTTCGCGAAGTGTACGTCCGGGAAGCAGCCAGGTTTAGGGCCTTCGGGTGCGTGGAAGACCTTGGTGACTCGGACGGTGCCTGCTCTGCCGCGATCCTCGTTCGGGGCAGCTGCACCGAACGCAGACTAGCAGTCTGCACGGTTTGCCCGCCGCGCCGGAGTTGCGGTGCCGTCGTGCATGAACCAGTGCCATATCATCGCGTTCGCAGAGGGCGGGGGGTATGGGAACTCGGAATTACAAATTATCGACTTTCTTCTATACATATTCAATACACCGGGAGTAGAGAAAAAGAAATAGAAACCTTGTCGACTATATTGTCCATAATATAGAGAGTCTATAGACAAAGTATGGACAAAAATAAATAGAAACTGTATCGGCTTTCGTCTACAGGTAGTCCATATAGAGGGGAAATAGACAAAGAAGAAACAAACACCTTATCGAATTTTTTCTATAGACTGCAAGTAGATAAAAAGAAATTGAAATCTTATCGACTTTCGTCTATAGAAAGTCTATATACAAAGTATATGGACAAAAATAGATAGACACTGTATCGACTTTGGTCTAAAAGTAGCCCATAGAGGGGAAATAGACAAAAAGAAACAAACACCTTATCGATTTTTTCTATAGACCGTCTATAGACAGCGAGTAGACAAAAAGAAATCGAAACCTTATCGACTTTCGTCTATAGAAAGTCTATAAACAAAGTATGGACAAAAATAGATAGAGACTGTATCCACTTTCGTCTATAGGTAGTCCATAGAGGGGAAGTAGGCAAAAAAGAAACAAACACGTTATCGACTTTTTCCTATAGACCGTCTATAGACTGCGAGTAGACAAAAACAAATAGAAACCTTATCGACTTTCGTCTATAGAAAGTCTATAGACAAAGTATGGACAAAATGGATAGAAACTGTATCGACTTTCGCCTATAGGTAGTCCATAGAGGGGAAGTAGGCAAAAGAAACAAACACCTTATCGACTTTTTTCTATAGACCGTCTATAGACTGTGAGTAGACAAAAAGAAATAGAAACCTTATCGACTTTCGTCTATAGAAAGTCTATAGACAAAGTATGGACAAAATGGATAGAAACAGTATCGACTTTCGTCTATAGGTAGTCCATAGAGGGGAAGTAGACAGAAAGGAAACAAACACCTTAGCGACTTTTTTCTATAGACCGTCTGTAGACTACGAGTAGACACAAAGAAATAGAAAGCCTATCGACTTTCGTCTATAGAAAGTCTATAGACAAAGTATGGAAAATATAGATAGAGACTGTGTCGACTTTCGTCTGTAGGTATTCTATAGAGGGGAAGTAGACAAAAAGGAAACAAACACCTTATCAACTTTTTTTCTATAGACCGTCTATAGACTGCGAGTAGACAAAAAGAAATAGAAACCCTATCGACTTTCGTCTATAGAAAGTCTATAGACAAAGTATGGAAAAAAATAGATAGAGACTGTGTCGACTTTCGTCAGTAGGTATTCTATAGAGGGGAAGTAGACAAAAAGGAAACAAACACCTTATCAACTTTTTTCTATAGACCGTCTATAGACTGCGAATAGACAAAAAGAAATAGAAACTTTATCGACTTTCGTCTACAGACAGTCTATAGACTTTGTATCAACAAAAGTCCAAATCTATAGAAAGGAAAGGTCGTCTATGAAAAGTCTATAGACTTTCTATAGACAGTCTAAAGTCATTTTTGTAAGGGGAAGCCGCCCTTAAAGCTCCTAAATGCGAAAAAGGTTATGCGTACGTTCTCCAAAATTACATTAGGCAGATACGCTGAAATAGGCACATTTAGGCATAAATAGTCGAAGCTTAAATTACCTAAAATGGTCTAGTGTATTGCTATATATCAAATAGGCGTCACAAGAACTTAAGAAAGAAATAGGAATTTTGCCTAATGTTCCATATTATAGAACTTCTTACACAGCTTTGCCTAACCTTTATGCTTGCCGCATCAAGCGTTCTTCTGACGTTATTTATTAAGTTTTATTTTTCTAATTTACCACGTAATTATTGTTTGTGATATTCAAATGAACTATTTGTTGCCACTAAGCCTGTTGAAGCCAGAAGGACAATGAGCCAATCGCATCATTGCCACGTTGGCTGAACCTAGACACTGGGCGTTCTAGTATAAACGTGCACCAAAGTTTTCCATAGTAATTTGTCTCCGAAGCGCTACGTATGGTGTCAACTGCGACGTAATCGCTGCGCAGTACAGTTCTAGTAGATAGTACCCAGTGGATCCTGAGAAACAGCAACGATTTTTTCCGTAGAGCTCATGCCACGCACCCTAACGCAACGTGTACGAAGACGCTGTGCCAGCGCCCGCGGTGACCTAGCGGCTACGACGTGGCTCTGCTAAGCACGAACTCGCGGGATCAAATGCCGGCCGCGGTGGGCACATTTAGATGCACGCGGAATGCAAAACAAACGCATATGCACAGTGCGTTTGGTGCAGGTTGAAGAACCTCAGGTATAGTGAGAAAAAACGACAGGGTCTCTTAAGATCTCTCTTAAGAGGTGAACGGCGAAACCCAACTCTTCATTCTCATATCATTCGCCTCTTTCTTTTTTCCTATTCGCTTTCTCATCTTTCTTTTAGTCATTACTGCTCACTACGAAGCATTTTTAGTCATTTGTAATCAGTTGTGGTCCTTACAAGCCGTCGTTAGACATGTCGGTTATATCATATCATATCATAGTCATTAGTAGTCAATAGAAGTCATTATTAGTCATTACTAGTCATTACTAAGCATGTTTAGTCGTTTCTAATGAACTGTAGTGGTTACAAGTTGTCGTTTAAGATATTGCTGTTTTCATAGTCATCTCAAGTCATTTCAGTCATTATTAGTCATTACTGCTCACTAGTAAGCATTTTAGCCGTTTGTAATCAATTGTGGTCATTGCAAGCCTTCCTTAGACATATTGGTTATTTCGTAGTCAGTGGTCATTACAAGTCATTAGCAGTCATTTTAGTCATTACTACTCGTTACTGGACATTTATAGTCATTTCTAATTAATTTTGGTCAGTACAGGCCGTCGTTAGAAGTATTGGTCATTTCGGAGTCATTAGTTTTCATTACAAGTCATTATTAGTCATTACTAGGGATTATTAACCTCTACCAATCCCTATATTAACGGTTCACGAACTGTCACTATCAACGATTTTTCATTCTTGAATCGGCCTTTAAACTGTCTTCATATGGCGTGATGACGCTTCGGCGGACGCTCCGGCGGTCAGGTCTGCTGACACAAACTTCAACACGAGCCTAGAAAAGCTTTCGCCTTAAAATTCGGCGTCTCCCGCTACTGCATGCCTCATATAATCAGATCATTGTTTTGGCAGGTAAAAACTCCCTCACAAGCCCCCCCAAAATAGTTTCCTCTAAAGAGGCGGTGCCCCCTACGCCGGTGTGTTGTCGGTGGGCTTTGCTTTACTGCACCGATAGCTCCTGCCATTTGCCTGCATTGGCTGTTAGTGAAGTGCAAAACTGATAGCCCCCGTTTCGGCCACCACTGCAAAAACAATGTATCTTTTATTCACAGTAACGGTATGATGATATTCCGTCATTGGCATTCATTCCAAGCCCAGCAGCAAGAATTGGACATCTATAATAAATGCTACATATTGAGAAATGCCCAATGAAATGAGACTTCACCTTAAAGAACTCAAGACGCATTCACGGTAGTATTTTTGCATGGTAACACGAAAAAGGCAGCATCTTTTATTAAGCGTCGTATGTTTCACATTATCCATAACCCTATGGCGTGCAAGAGGCATACAATGCCAAAGCCGGCTCATTCACTAAGGCGCAATATGCACATTCTAAAAAAAGCACACGATAGAATAAGCTGTCGCATACATACAAAATTCGCAGTTGCGGCCGAAAGGTGACATACCAATTCCGATAGCAAATTATCAGATAGCTGTGCGAAGTAAGGATAGTAGTTTTATCGGCCGTATAAAGTTTTATATTCGCTTACTAACTAAATTAACCATGATACAATATGTAAGCGTGACTGATCGAGGGCATAGAAAGAAACGCACGGAAACAGCGCTGTCTTTGTGTGTCGGCTTCTTTGTACGTCCTTGTTCAGTCGCGCTTAGCCATTCTATCATGGATTTAAAACAAGTAGCCCGTCAGCGTGTTTTAACTATATTAACCTGCACGGTTTCACGCGCGCGGAAGTAAACACGAACACACATCGCTCGATGACAGCGGAACGTGTCTGTGAAAAGTCTGCAGTTCGGCATGGCGGCAGCAACCGCGAGCCAATTGAGCTCCGCGTAGCTGTCGCTTCAACGTTTACAAAACGTGGAAAGCACAGCGCATACGAAGCTACCGGCACTACGTGCGCTCTGGAAACATCGCAGATTGCTTTAAAGATGAGACGTCGCAGACAGCTTTCAAGGCACACGTGCGCCGGCAACGCGTATCTACGGCGTCGGACAAAGACGCCTACTACGGCGTCCGCGATTCGCGTGGCCAACGCCGCAGTAGACGCCGCGCTCGTCTCCACTGTACGGAGCGGCAGGCGAGGAGGACATCGAGGCGCCGTCGCAGCCGCCGGAGAAGAACGCGACTCCCCCCTCGCATCATACCCTCCCTCACGCGCCACAGGAAAGGGCACGCATCCGGGCAAAGCCACCTAGAAAAAAACATTTTTTTCTAGGTGGCTTTGATCCGGGGGCCACCTTCCTCGCTCGCGCACGCGAGATTGAACCGCGTTCGCCGGCTCACCCTTCACAAGGTTTCACTCATACGGAGCCTCACGGCGACGGTAATCCCGACGGCGACGGCAGAAATGCGCCTAGAGTGTCCATATAATTGCTACCCCAATAGAAAGTCAACGTGGGTACAGATATTCAAAGCTAGAAAGAAATGGAACGATTACGCAAAAAGCATAGACAAGTTATACAGCACGTCTTGGCGATGGCAGTTTGTTACATAATGGGGTAAAAATTGTAAAAATTCCAAAGTGAACCATGAACGCAGCAATATCTTTGAAGCATTGTCGACGTCTTCATTAAGGAGAGAGTTCTTCACAGCATCTTGCACGCGCAGATGAATGGCTGGAAGTGAAAAAAAAAACAACGTAGTGCCTCAAAATGCAAGAGAAAGAACTTATATACGCGTTTTGCGTCTCACGCTTCTGTGTTGAAATTGTTAGATTTTTTTGTTACTTCTTGTGGCTGCTAATGGGAAGCGTCCATTTCAAATCTATCCTAGCGGAATTTCCGCACCGCCTCACTTCAGAAGTGATTTAGTAAAATTACAAGCTTCGGCGGCACTTGCAGCTCCATCAGCGAGACAGCTCAATCTCTTTCCTCTTTTTTCCCGTTTTTATTTTCTTGGCAGTCACAACTAGACAACAGACTCCTTCGGCCTCGTTCATCTCTTCTCGCTGTCATGCTTGGACGTCAGCGCCCGGCTTTTCGTTTTGTTTTCTTTCTTCCGTTCCCTTCACTTGTATATTTTATTTATTTCTGCGAGGTCGTTAGGATCTCGATGATTTTGCGTCACCGTTGCGAAACTCCTTCCGTACTGGCTGTCTTCTCTGATGCTGGCGCCTTTGGTGAGTGCGTTAAAAGTATGAAGCCAGGCTGTCCGCGTAGAACGAAGAATTCCCGTTCTTGGACCCTATGTGTATCTTACCATGAGTGTGTGGGAGTGCGCAGAGCCGCCGCCGTAAGGAACCCCAAGTCTACCACAATACTTTCAAGACGATGTAATCGCCGAAACTGTTTCACTTTACCTGGCCCCAAAGAACTAGCACTCCGTGGCGTTGACGCAGCGATTTAATGAAAGTGCGAAGATGAAGAACGAGGAATGGATTTAAAAGGTTATATTTAAAAAAAAACGCTTTGACGGTGGGACAGCGAGGAAACCGACCATAGATTTCTAACGCAATAAAAAAATCTTCAAACTTTGACACCTCACTCGAGAGTTCTGTCCCTGAAAACGAACATAATTTCCTTGCATGGATCATAGTTAAACAACCTATTTTATTTTTGTTTTAATAGGATAATAAATTTGAGAATCTTGAGCTGTTTGTTACGACGAGTCAGCCATAATTCGAGGCCTAAGTCTTTTATCAGTTATGCGAGTAAAAAGAATTGGCAGTGACATTGAAATATATATATATATATATATATATATATATATATATATATATATATATATATATATATACGTGTGCTTATTAGTATTTAGGCACCCCTTTGTATGGTGGTGCAAAATTATATATTTTGAGAAATACTGGTGCCACAAACTTTAGCGAACCACCTACTCATGGCGTATGGCAAGCCGCCAACGAACTTTATTTACACAGCGCAGTACTTCATCTGCCGTTATGACTGGATGTACTCTGACAGCTATAAATATAGAGCCTCTAGTGCTACGTTAGCGACGTTAGTTAGATTTCGTGCAACTGCAGCCGATAAAAAAAAACATAATTTCCTTGCTATCAAAAGGCTGGTATGACAAGCTTCGCGGAAACGCTGACACCTAGGCCCATGGAGTGAGGAGTGCCTAAAATTGCTGATTTAACAGAATAATGCTACAAGGGACGCTAATAAATGAAATTTAAGGAAAACAATTTAACCATCCCACATAAAGTCGTGAATTTCAGTAAGAATCATGATGCTGTGTCTTAAGCGCCTGCATACAGAAAACCCAATGTGGAACGATATGTTCAACTCGATTTTTCAGTACGAACATTTTTTTTTTGCATGCAAACACCTTATCATAATTTTTTTTTAGCCGGTAGAGCACATTGCCACGTTGCCAATTACATTTTCTTGCAAACCACTGTTGAGGCGTAACCTAAACGAAGTGTATGTAACTTTATTTAGATGAGTGATTATTGAGCACGACAGTGACGCTTGACACTATTTGTTGCCCGCGGTATTCGTCTATAATTCTCTTTTCTAAAGAAAAAGTGTGTTCTTGAATCGAAACGACATCTCAACGGAATGCTTCCTTCAATAGGCACGAGTCACAACGGTAAAAAGTAAGAAAAAGCTTTTCTAGAAAGAAGGCTCTTTGATTTCTATGGGTAAGTGTAATAGTGCGGTACCTGCAACATGTAGCTCACTTCGCAACGCACATCCTGTGCAACATTCTCTAACGGAAGCACTCGAATCTCACGCCTTCCATTGACACCCCGAAATGCGCTGCATTTGATTATCAACTCTAACGCGCAAGGTTACTCCAAACATCTGCCACCACGGTAAGAAGGTTATCACAGAGGGAAATATAGACGCATCGACACTCTACTGCACACTTTTGATGTGATTGCCACTCTCGCGTAATTGGACAACGATGTATGGAGCAATGATGCAAACTGCAAGGCACCATGCAGTGTGAATGGTAAGGGACAGAATATAAGCGCTTGGCAAAAAGAACAGAAAATGACCTTGCAAATGAGGTCACAGATCGGTCAGACAGTAATGCAACTGTACTGTCAATCACACAAGGTAACAGCTGAATGCATAGGGCAGAGCGAGAAGTGAAAGGACTAGAGCGCCAAACAAACAGTCGTGCAGCGAGGAGGTGAAACTAATGGCAGCTGGAAAGACTAAGAAAGGAAGCCGCGCGCTGACAGAAAACGTGGAAACTGCTCAAACCATTTTCTGCTCTCGGCTCCGCACAAAGTGAATGGTGGCTTTATCCGCGTTTACAGGGTGGGGTTTGCTAGGACACAGTGTTACATCGCCATCTGTCGGCGAGTTTCAATTTGGCGGTGTCCTGAGTGGCGCGGGATTTCCTTTGGACCGAGGCCCTTGTGTCAAAGTAAGAATACGAAAAGCAATAGTCGCGATCGCTGTTTCATCTGGAGTCTGAACACAACGGTTTCCTGGAAAAATTGTCCAAACGGAGATCTCGACGATTGATGAACGGCCTTGGAGAACAATGAAGAAAGCGTTCATATACGTTCGCGGGGAACGTATATGCCTGTTTCTCCTCCAAAAAAGAAAAAGAAACACGGATTGCGGGATGCTACCAGCGAAAACAAGTTCAATGCTCTATTGTTGATGTTGCACGGCTAAGCGTAGAAAGTAGTTTCCAGGCCCTATGGCACACGGCGTCGTAGGCTATAGCAACTAGGCCGCAGCCTCTACAGACAATAAATTTACGTACAGCAGCATGGAAAAACCTCTAATAAGCCGATACGACGAGCTGCGTTATAAGGCAGGTTTGTTACATACACAAAGGGGGGGGGGGGTTCATTGGAGGTCACTGTTGCTGATGTTTTATAGTTATTTTTAAAGTGAAAGCAAGAAAATTCACCAAAGAACGTGTGAAATTGTTATAATAAGATAAACTGTCTCGCATTCGGGTCGTAATGCAGGTAGACTTGACAACTGATAAAATCTTTGCGCTTTAGTGACCTTATTTGGTTATCGGTCATTATAAATGGAACTGGCACCTAATCGGGGGCAGAATTTGTGCACGGTTCTTGCATCCTAAGTAATAGTGAATTAAGTTTCTAAGCACACTGGACTGTCCATGTGTTAATTACTGTTTCTCTTTATATTCGTCTAAAGGAGGAAGGAAGCTTCTTTATCAAGATAAGCAACTGTAGGCTACTCTGCAAAAGCGCGACACACTACTACATACAACTAGTTCGGTTGCTTCTACGATTCTGTCACTGCGCTGTCATTCGATATTCCAGACATCCTCCGCACTACATGATGGCGACTACTTCGCAGCAACGCCTTTCATTGACAGTGAAAAAATGTTTTTGCCGAAATGCTTGTTTCTGTTGATGACTACCCTGTTGCAGCTCTTGTCGATACAGGGGCTGACTACTGTGTTACAAGCAGATAGCTGGTTACCAAACTGCGCACAGTAACGACACCATGGCAAGGACCTCAGATCCGTACTGCGGGTGGTCATCTTTGATCTATGTAGTGCAAGTGTTCAAGTGCACGAATCCAATTTCATCGGTTGGTTCATCGTATCGACCGAGTATTTCAGGCAGCTTATCCTCACCATTAACTTCCTTCGAGAATGCCGCGCTATCATCAATCTCTGCGAGCTACTCGTGACTTTTTGCGGCAAACCAGCGACGGACCCAGACGACCGCCGCGCACGGGCCACGGTGTCACTTATAGTGGACCACTGTAATACTATACCAACACGGACAACTACGTGAGGAAGCGCAAAAAGCAATGCCAACCCACCCTATGTCAAAACCGTCGAAGCCAATCCAATCTGTTACTCCAGTTGTCTGAGCAGATCAGCATTGCCTGTCGTGTCCTGCAGCCGCCATCGCGAAAGCCAGAAGTCATGGTGACAACTTGCAGTTGCGAAAACCAGCACTTTGCGCGATGAAGTGCAATCGCCTCTTTGAAGTTCATCAATGATTCTGCTGTTTGTTTCTTAATCAGACTAAAGTCAATATTTCCACCGTGACCCTCCAACGACTAGCGAAATCGATGTGAACGCTAAAACATCGGCTACCCACCTTGACAGCAGCCAAAGTCTTTTATATTCTTTTGCTAACTGATTCCCCTCGACGTCGAAGGTGCGACAGATGTCGGTTACGAAGCACAGACTTATTAGTCACAACCCAAAAAAAGACCCGTATGGCAACGTGTGTACCGCGTTTCGCACAAGGAGCAAAAAACCATTCAGCATCAAGTCTAGCAAGTGCCTGCTGATGACTTGAGAAGGTCTGTATACGGCAGCTCGAGGCCAAACAAACCATCCTGCAACGAAGGAAAACGCAAAGACTGAACCGAAAGCTCAGGAAAAAGATAGCGCTGCTAAACAGACAGATCGAGGAGCATTCGAGAACACTCGTGAAACAGCAGTGGGACGATGTTTGCCATTTCGCAGACGGCAGAATCAAACATGGGGGCAGTTGGAACATCCTCAAACACATATTAAACGAGAGTAAAACTAAGTCAAACAAGAGAACGGCAATTACAAATATAGTACATCAAGTAAGCCAGTACAGCACTCAGGAGATAGTCATGACACAGCTCGCGGACAAATATCTCCAGCTCAAACAAACGGGCGATAGCGACTAACGCGTAGTGTATATGGGAGGACCGTGCAAGGAAATGGACCGCGATTTCACCGAGGGTGAGGTAGGGGCCGCCCTCCATTGTCTCTGTAGATGATCGGCAGCCGGACCCGACAGTATTACTAATAAACTCTTAATGAATCTAGACGATGACTCGATCACTTTCTTGACGGATCATTTCACCGAGTTCTGCCGAAAGGGAGACTATCGGGAGAAATGCAAGATGGCGAACACCATCGTCATACCCAAACCGGGTAAACCGCTCCATCTGGATAACCTATGTCCAATCTCACTTGAATCGTGCATAGGTAAAGCTATGGAACACGTTATTCTCAACAGATCTCACTAGATACGTCGAGGAAAACGACATACTCCGGTATAACGTGATCGGTTTCCGCCCCGGGCTATCGACTTAGGACATCATGTTCCTGATCAAACACCAGCTCATACAAGTGAGCCCGGTGCATGCGAGAGCGATTATGGGAATAGACGTGCAAAAAGCTTTTGATCGCATAGAGCACAAGGCCATCCTCGAGGTCCTGTCCGAGCTGGGGTTGGGCGAGAGGCTATTCAGCGTAGTCAAGGCGTTTCTGGGTGGTAGGCAAGCGAGACGCACGCTAGGAGAACTAAAATCGAAGGTGATGAAGCTGGGAAACAGGGGCACCCCGCAAGAGGCCGTGCTTTCGGCCATGTTATCTAATCTAGCAATGACCAGAGCCGCGAGGAAACTGGAGAGTACAGAAGGTATACACTTTGCAATATACGCCGATGACATAACCATATGGAGCGCCAACGGTAACGTTGGCCAAACGGAAACCAGACTGCAGCAGAGCATGCACACAGTAAAAAGCAAACTAGGCGAGATGAGACTAAACTGTTCGGTGCCAAAGTCGGGGCTTTTGATCCTAAAACATCGAAGCAGGGGTCGAAGACCCAGGGGCTACGTCCCCGGGGAGGAACCCAAGATTATCTTACGCTGTCACGACGGATGCGCGATCAAGCAGGTCGAAAAGATTAGAGTTTTAGGCTTCCACATAAAAGCGGGAGGTACCAACCTCCTTGGCATTCAACACATTTCAAACAAGACAGACCAAGTCATCAGGTTACTAAGGAGAATCAGCAACAGATACAGGGGCCCGAGTGAGGACAGCGCTCTAAGGCTAGCGCACGCCTTCGCTCTCTGTCACTTCACGTACGTGGCAGGTCTATTTAAATGGTCACAGACCGAGCTGAACAAGCTCAACACTATGATCAGAAAGTTAGTCAAGGCTACCCTAGGTATACCCATCAGCACCTCGAACGTGAAGCTCACGAACCTAGGCGTACACAATACCATAAAAGAGATGGCGGAAGAGCTACAGATTGTGCAGCAGGAAAGACTGACGAAAACGCGAGCGGGCAGGTTTGTACACAAAACGATAGGGATAGACCCCAATAGATTGAGGAACCCGAAGGAGGCCGAAGCAGAGTGGAGCGCGGACCTTAGAGACGCGATCAGAACCACCCCCCTCCCGAGAAACATGCTCCCGGAACACAATGTTAGCAGGAGAAAAGCGAGAGCAAAAGCTTTGTTGAAAGAAATTGAACAGCTACGAAAACAGGTGGCCCTCGTAGACGCTGCCTGGGTCTTCATCGTCATTCCATCTTCATTAAGGGTTCCACGGTGGCGGAGCAAGCTGCGATTGCTCTAGCCATCAGAAATCGTAAATTATCTTTCATTTATAGCGATTCCAAAGCAGCAATTAGGAGCTTTGATAAAGGCTATCTCGCTGGGACTGCGGCTAAAATTATCGACAAGGTCGAAACTATCGAAACTGAAATCCGATGGTTTCCTGCACGTATGGGACAAGTGGACAAGACTCGGCTCAACTTCAACGAGGTGACGAACGACCTGACACGAGGACTTGCTTGCCGTGCCGGTCAGAACCGAACCGACGCCCAGTACCATTCCGGGGAGCATAAAGATCATTTACTAACTTACAACAACATCGCTAAATACTACTACCTGGGGCGTAGGCAATTCCCACTAGCCCACGTAAAGTTGAACAGGGCTCAAGCAGTCACGGTGCGTTTACTGCAAACCGGGACGTACCCCACTCCGTATTTCGTAAATGAAATTCACCAAGAAAGAGAAATGATGAAAGAATGTAACGTGTGCGATGGCATCATTGACATCAGACACATGCTGGCGGGCTGTCCTGTGACTCTCGCTGACCCCCAAGGAAAATGGCTTTACTGGCACAAGATGATATCAAGCTCTTCATATCAAGATGAACTACGGGCTTTCCAGAGGGTCCACGACGGCGCCATAAGGCTCGGCTTGATGGTGCCGACATGATGGCCGGTCTGAAAAGACCGGGCTTCAGGACTCTGTTAAAGTTTTGTGAATGAATGAATGTTCTGCCTACGGTTTTTCGACCGACCATTCAGAGGCTTTACCGATCACCATTCTCCATGCTGGCTAGAAAGTGTTATGGACCGATCTCGCCGTATTGCACGCTGGAGTGTTCGCTTACATGAACTCGACAGGACCATTGTGTTCAAGTCCACGCGTAAGCACATCGAAGCTGACTGCTTGTCGCGGGTGTCACAACAAGCGCCACCTCTTTACGTCAATGGAGATCGTATGTTCCTATGCGTCATCACGACACCTGACTTAGCACAGCAACAGTGCGACCATTGCGAACTGCAGCACTCATCCACTAACTTCAGGGCCGCGAACCGTAGCCCCTCCCGGGTGTTCATACGTAAAATATAATCTTCTTTTTTCTCTGCCATGGCGGACTCCACCAATTGAGTTCCGAGTCGAACCCAAACGCCCACTACATTGTGATACCGCTTATACTTCGTGACCAGATCCTGCACGCTTCTCACGACGAGCCAGCTAAGGCCATTAATACCTCACACAAGCGTTGACATGCATACATTACAAGTATCACTGGGTTAAACTGCCCCGTCACTTCAAACACTATGTTAGCACATGTTGAGGCTGCCAAAGACGCAAATAATTCTTACTGTGCAATGCTGGCTTGCTGCACCTTGTTAATCCCCTCCATCCACAAAAATGCGGGAACACCAGCATCGGCGACACAACCACATTTCGCCCGTCCCCGCGCGTAACACACTTGCATCTCAATACCACCCGCGTTCTACACTTTTCACACGTGCCTGAGATGCGCCCTTGAGCTGCGCAAGCACGTACGCAGCCTCTCTCGAGCTGTGTGCCGCGCTGTTACCACTGCGCTGCTGTTATTGAGATCTTCAAACCGTTTGCCTCTTCCTGAAAACGGACTGTGCTAAACCGTACCACCACCTCGACCCGCACGCCATAGCCACTGCCACCCTCCTGAAAAGAGGCCCGTGCACCGGACAGTCCTAATTCCATGAGCTTGCCTACCACGCTTGACTGCAAATAATTCATATGATTTGTTGTAGTGGCTCACATCATGCATTGTAAATAGACCATTGTTTTTCTTCGCTCACATATGTTCATCTACAGTTGTCAGGACAAAAATGAACTTTTACCTCTCAGCCTTTTTGTCCCTGCAGCGTAGTCGCGTGATTTTCCACTCTTTCATTTATTGATCGGTGTGTGAGGAGCGAGCTTCTGTAGCGGCGCCACAGAAGCTCACTTCCAGCAGAGAGTCAGCTGATGCAAGGCATATTAGTTGGGCATCACTGGCAGAGACGATGATGATGATGAAAATGAAGTAAAATTTCTCAAGAAAACAATTAAGGATTTGTTGCGAAAGTTATCGATGACATCTGTTTGCACAAACATACATGTGACCGTAATCATTTTCACCCGCTGCCCACAATTAAAATAGGTCCTCAATGAAATACCTGGTGACGTATTTATTTGCATCAGATGTAAGAACCCGTTCCAAGATACGCTGACGTGAAGCATTCCGTTGCTTTGGTATTATTGCGACGGCAATTATTAGGATACTCAAGGCGCATTTATGTCGTCGTCCCCACCATGCTGTTCCGTATAAAGTCCCACGGCGATAACAGCGTCGCTGCGTGCCCTGCGCAGTATGCGCAAGTTGAAGTGTGCTAGGGGAGCCGACGATCGCGTCTCCATCTCGCTCCCGCGAAAGGAAGGAGAGTGGGGAGGAAGCGCGCTGCCTTCAGAATTGCTCAAGGCACCAAACCTTACGAGGCACCGGGTGGAGGAGTGGGGGTACAATGTGCTCCGGCTGAAACTGCGTACGGGTGCGCGCGGTCACGAGTATCTGCGTTGGAGACAAAGCTTAAGTGCGTTGACGGCTCGTAGCGCGATGTATGTTATCGGCGCTCTGTTCGGTTGAAGCGATAGACAGCACGAAGGACGCCCCACTCATTGCTGCTGGCGCGCTTGCTCGCGCGGGCGTTTCGACAGCGAGTATCCGTGGTCATCAAGTGCGACGCGTTCGTGTTTGCTGTGCGCGTTGACTCAATGCTCATTAATTTGGTCAGCAAGCGAATGTTAACAGCTGGATGCGGCCAGTAAATGTGATATCCTTACTTCGTATGGCGAATTTGCTATCGCAATTGATGCTTCGCCTTGATGGTGAAACTGCGACCTTTATTTTTATATAATTTTAGCATAGATGTTAGTAGGCAGAAAAAAAAGCAAAGAATATAACATGACACTGAAAAGCGAGTTTGAATTCAGTCAGGCGTTATTGCATATCTACATTGTAAAGTTCATTTATGATACCTATGTTTCACACTCCTGACGGCATTTCTAGTGGAGAGGGAAATTCAATTTCTATTTGCGTGATGGCGTCTTCTCTGTTCATTTCATGACAGAAACAATTACCTGCCGTAAAGGGCTCCGGGCCAATGTCCACATGTAGTTGAAAGAAATGTGAAGTGCCACTGCAACGTTACTTCTCTATTGAGAAAGCTTTTTTTATTTGTTTAAACAGTTGTGCTGTATACTCAGCGAGCTCGCGGTTCTCCATCCTGACACTTCGGTTTTTTTTTTCGCCATTTCACTGTCTCGGAAGAACAAAATTCCACCACTTAAAGCACGGCAGCGCAAGTTCACGCAGCACAACTTTGCTACGTAGACCATAATTACAACGCACATTTCCATTTGGGAATTCTTCGAGGGATACTCAGAAAAACCCTGATTTTTCCTCTTCCATCCCCTGTCTCACTGTTATTGATGGAGCCGCTTTTCTTTGTAGGTGACCCAAAACCCCAAGACTTTTGGAGCACTGTCAAACAGAAACTTCCTGAATGATGTCGATTTAGCGTGCCTTGCCGGAGGTGAGCCAGAAGGGAAGGAAGTCCTGTGTGCGCCTTCAAAGAAATACGGAGCCGCAGAGATGTCTTCGTCTTTGTCATCTTGCACTGTGTTCCTTGCTCATCTCCTCGGGCTACTGCGACTGCAATTGGATCCATCAGCGGCATCTCTCCTAACAGAGGTAGAACTCGCTTCCGGTCTTTTCTTGCTCCCTTGGTTGCGAGTGTTCGAAGCACTGTTTTCTTTATATCACCGGGTCGTTCTACGTTCTGTTGCATTGCACTGTTTTCTACTGTGCCTTACTGTCAGACAGAACGACATGCTGGCTGGCTTCGGGGGCTCCTGTCTACGCCATTGGCTTCAACTAGTTGGGAGCTCAGTGCCTGTTTATGTCGATCAACAGACAACTAATATATTCTTTATGCTTTGCGGTGAAAAACTCTCCTGCGATGTATTTTGTTGTCTTTTTGTTGGAATTCTTTCGAAGAACTTGTATCCGAAGTATATGACGCGCATCACTCTATAGGGATTGTACGCAACGTCCTGGTTCCGTAGTTAACTGGCGATTGCGAAACTGTCCGCACAGTAAATAAAGGAGCGGAATGTGATATATTTTCTTAGTTTAGAACAAACAGCTTGTGGTGTCTGTAAGATTGCACACCTGATATGGCTTCGCGGCAATGGCGTTCCCGTAATTTCAGTCACCACCCTGTTGCAGCTGGAAGTGTGTGATGTGTGCTGCGCGACATGGTGCGGTGATCGGGACGGTCAAGAGCAGACGACAAGGAGTGCGCGCGCTGCGAGTTCCGTGCTGGAAAGAGAAAAACGACAACGCCGAAGAGCGTCCGGCACGTGAACGCGCGGCGCAAGAAAAGCAACTAAAAGAAAAAAAGCCAACCAATCAGGAAAGACCACGGGGCGTCAGGCAGCCAATCGGAGAATGCCTAATCGGCCAGAGAAAAGAAAAAGCGTGGTGCGCTGGCAGAAGGGGGAGACGCAGAGGACACGCAAGGAGACACAGGGGAGATGCCAGAATTCCAGGAAGCGACGGCAGGAGGAGGTCAACCACCGGAGCGGGCGTTGAAGACGGGCCGTCGGGTTCCGGACCCGAGCCACCAGGACTTCACCCGACCGGGGCCTCCTGCCAACCTGTTCCTGTGCGTCGCCCGTCCACCTGAGCGGGCCCCCAGCTCCTCAAGGCCGGTGAGCTTCTGCGCCCGTGGGCGAGACGAGAACAGTCGGGCTTCGGGCCCGAGTTCTAAGCCAGCTGCCCGGCCAGAACGCCACCCCCGTCTGCCGTGCCGCCTGCTGCCCGAGGCCGGCGTTCGAGCTTCTGCGCCCGTGGGCAGGACAAGAGCAGTCGGGCTACGGGCCCGAACTCTACACCCAGCTGCCCGGCCAGAACGCCGACGCCGTCTACTCGCGCCACCAAGCCGCCTGCTTTTCCTCGCCTAGCCAGAGCGGGCGCACTCCGGTCGCCCGGTCGGTCAGCTTACACCGCGACCTATGGTGAGACCGGCGCCACTCCTTTCGCCAGCTTGTCGCCGCGTCACCGCGTTGAGACTGTGACGCGTCCCTGCCCCCTGGCAGAAGGGGGAGACAATTTGTGATGACCCTAATATGGGGGCAAAGGTTCGTGCACTCAAATGTTCTGACGGTTCTCTTAGGCGGAGCCTCCGAGAACCCAATTGAGGACAAAGCCGTTCGTTTCGAACACACACACAAACGTTTAATGGAACTAAAGAAGGCTTAAAAATAAACAGAAGAAAATAGCAAACATAAAAGAAACACTCAAATACACATCAAGACACACATTTGGGGCTAGTATGGAGCTACCTAGTGCGCGAGTCCGGGCTTGCCACGAGGCAGACAGGACGAGCGCTCTTCCTGTCTGCTGACAGGAGAAGGAAATATTGGTTATGTAGAAAGGCGTCGCGAATGTTTCCCTCAATGCCCACAAGGTGCTCGGTTGTGGACCGCCCTTCTCTGAAGCCACACTGAAAGGGATCGAGCATACTGTTGAGTTCAAGAAAATGTACAAGTCTACGGTTAAGCATTTTTTCAAAAAGCTCACAAAGACAATTTGTAAGAGCTATCGGACGGTAACTTGCCGCCAAGGAAGGGTCTTTACCCTGCTTAAGAACAGGGACCACAATCGCTTCTTTCCATGTAGATGGGAGGTATCCCGTAGCCCAAATAGCGTTGAAAAGTGTGAGTAGTGTAAGTTTGGTGTCAGTATATAAGTTTCTGATCATGTCATACATGACTCTATCAGGTCCCGGTGCAGTGCTGTTGCATGTGTTCAAGGCAGCTCTCAACTCAGCAATACTGAAAAGCCGGTTATAAGGTTCATTCTGTCTGTATTTTTGTATTATTGGCTTACATTCTTCTATTTGTTTATATTTCAAAAAGGATTGCGAAGAATGGTTTGAACTCGACACGCTCTCAAAGTGTTCCCCAAGTGAGTCTGCCTGGTCTTTCAGTGTTTTACCTTGTGTGTTTACCAAAGGAAGTGAATCTGTTTGTCGCCCTTTTATCCTATTAACTCTGTTCCAGACTTTGGCCTCATCTGTATACGAGTTGATACCGGATAAAAACTTCTGCCAACGCTCTCTTCTAGCCTGTCGGCGTGTTCGCCTACCTTGCGATTTCACTTTCTTAAAGTTAAACAGATTCTCCGCAGTGGGAGAGGCGCGTAGCAACCCCCACGCTTTGTTCTGTTTCTTACGAGCGATCCTACAGTCGTCGTTCAACCACGGGACACGCCGTTTGCATGCCAAGCCATTTACTTGTGATATACATTTAGTTGCGGCATCTATTATAAAGGCTGTAAAATATTGCACCGCAGCATCGATTCCTAACGAGGACATGTCATCCCATGAAATACTACTGAGAGTTCGGAATTTCTCCCAGTCAGCTGTATCAATCTTCCACTTAGGAGCCTGTGGTGGATATTCGTTTTCTTTAGGTGTTCGTAGCAGTATGGGGAAGTGGTCGCTTCCGTAAGGATTGTTTGTAACTTGCCATTCGAGTTCAGGCAGAATAGAAGGAGAAACTATGCTGACATCAAGTGAAGAAAAGGTTTTGTTGGCAAGACAGTAATATGTGGGTTCTTTCTTATTCATAATGCAGGCACCAGAAGAGAAAAGGAACTGTTCAACAAGACGACCTCGTGCCTCTATACGAGAGTCGCCCCACAGGCAGCTGTGCGCACTAAAATCGCCAAGAACAACATAAGGTTCTGGCAATTTGTCTATAAATGACTGAAATTCATGTTTGTTTAATTTGTAGTGTGGGGGTACGTAAAGCGAGCAAATGGTGACGAGTTTATTTAGAAGAACAGCTCGAACCGCTACTGCTTCAAGGGGCGTTTGTAGCTGTAAACGCTGACAGGAAATACTTTTATGAATAAAAATGGCAACACCATCTGATGATACGACAGCATCATCGCGATCTTTGCGAAAGTTTTAAGTGTGTTTCCTGTAGACACAGCACGTTTGGATTGTGTGTTTGGATAAGTTCCTGCACGTCATCAAGGTTTCTAAGAAGACCTCTGACGTTCCATTGAATTATCTGTGTATCCATATTGGTAGTAAAATAGGTGTTGTGTGTACAGAAACAGAAGTATTAATTACAGATTTCAGAGATTAGATTATAGAGCCCTTTCGAGGCCCTGTAATCGGGGTCTTGCCCTTTCTGGAGCGTTCGAGGGAGCCTCGCCGCTCCTTAGGGGCTTGAGGCGCCGTGAGGACAGGTGTAGTGTCCATTGCCTCTTGTGAGGCGCCGGACACGCGCTCTTGCGAGCGAGAAGTTTTCTGTGAGGGTCCTGCCTCGGAAGGCAAGACCCCTGCGCCCACCAGCCCGGAGGTCGATGGGGCTCCCTGAGGGATTTGGTTGCGCCGGCTGTTGCCAGCGCTGGAAGGGGCCGGGGAGGTTGGGGCAGCCTCGGCTGCACCCACCTTCGGGGTCGATGGCCCCGTCTGCTGTGTTGGCGTAGCAACGTTAGCTGCAGCCGCCGAGGGGGCGGATGGCGTCACTGCCGCCTCACTGCCTGTGGGTCGGACAGCCGCCGGAGACCGTTGTGGCGCTGCCCCCTGACGCGCCACATCGGCAAAGGTGTGCTTTGGCAGGAAGAATACCCGCCTGCGTGCCTCTTTGAAACTTATGTTTTCTTTTACTTTAAGTGTAACTATTTCCTTTTCTTTGTTCCAAGATGGGCACGACCGCGAGTATGCAGCGTGCTCGCCTTCACAGTTTACGCAGTGGAGAGAGTTTTCGCAAGATTCAGAGGTGTGCTCATGAGCACTGCATTTCGCGCAGGTTTGACGGCCTCAACAGCTCTGTGAACTGTGACCGAAATGCTGGCATTTGAAGCAACGCAGGGGACTAGGGATGTATGGCCGAACACGGAGTTTGATATACCCGGCCTCGATGGACTCGGGCAGAAGACTTCTTCCAAAAGGAAGTATCAGGTGTTTGGTCTGTATTTCCTTGTTGTCACGCCTCATCTTAATTCGTTTAACGTTGATGACGTTCTGCTCACTGAAGCACTCCAAGAGCTCAGCCTCAGTCAGCTCCAAGAGATCATCATCGGAGACTACGCCACGGGTGGTATTCATAGTACGATGCGGAGTTACTGTCACTTTGGCGTCGCCAAATGATACTACATTGGGTAGGTTTTCATATTGCTTCAGGTTGCGGAGCTCCAAGAGGAGATCACCGCTTGCCATTCTGGATGCTTTGTAACCTGTACCAAGAACTTGGGTCAGAGACTTGGACACGAGGAATGGTGAGATTGTTCGTACGGGTTTGTTTGGTGCTTCGGAGCGGACTACGTGGAAGCGAGGAAAAGTTTCTTTTTGACGGGCGAAAAATTCTAAAACATCATCGGTGCGCCCCCTCTTCAGGGAGCGATCAGGTAGTGGGGGAAAGGAGGTAGCCATAGGAGATTGTAATTTTGGCAGTAACGCAAGCCACCCACCGTGGAGTCCTACAATGGATGCTGCAGGGCCTGTGAAACACGGCCTGCAAACGCCAGCTGTACATTACCACTATAACCAAATATGAAATAACCTAGGTTGGTTATTCACACAAGGTTAACCCTTGCTGCCTTGAAAAATTGGAAGTAAAGAGAAGCCAGGAGAAGACAGGAAAGATGGAAAGTGAGAGAAAGACGAAGGTTGCAGGGAGAGCGAGAGACAGGAAAAGGCAACTACCGATTTCCCCCGGGTGGGCCTCCGCCGGGGGGCCTTAAAGGTCCAAACACCCGGCATCGGCTCAACCTCCAGGATCCCCCTTTCCCCAGACACGGCTAAGCCGCGCACAGCTACACGCGGGAGGGTCCAACCCACATGTGCTCGGGTACGTGGTGTCGCAACACACCAAACGCCTGCTGACGTAGACGCCCCTGTGGGGAGCACACAGCTCAGTGACAATGGCTATTAGAATCCTGCTAACTAACGGTGCCAGCGTAAACAAGTTCTGCGGCCATATTTAGAGTGTTGCAGGAGTACCACCTAGAAAGAAACAGAATTATAGGGCCATCTCTTGTATTTTTTACCATACTTATCAAAGGACCCTCGTAAAAACAGCTTCAATGCCAGAGACTCAGCTGATGCAAGCTGGAATTTCAAGGTTGACACTGCGCAGTCATTACGTATGTAGACCGAAATTCCGTCACCTCGGCGGAATCGCACGTGATTGAAAATGAGATAAAATTTTTGAAAACCGATACAATTTCTGATGGAGCGTTAATTTGCGTGAGTACAAACACGTCAGTAGTGGATTTGGTGCCCTGTACAACTATTACGAACTCATTTCAATGCTTTCGTATACTTCGTGCATTCACATGCAAAATGCTTAGCAACACATCGCTACTATGAGGGCACAGACTACAAAGCTATGAAAAACTGATGCACTAAGAAAAAGATAAAGCAATGTTTAGACAAGCTTGTTCAAGTCAACGTGGCTACTTATGCAGTCAATGGAAGACGCCTCGGATTTCCTATCAAAATTTTTGCATGTTTTACCCATATCAACTTGTAAGCATTTTCTCTTCCTTTGTGCCGGGCAGGGCAAAATACCTTCTTATAGGGCTAATTAAATTATCATTTAGGAAAATCGCAGTTATTACATTCTGGTCGGCTAGAGACATAATGTTATTCTGGGCTTTTCATCCACTTTTCCTTCATCGCCCCAAGAAATAATCTGATAAGTACAACCGGTACCTTGTCTCATTAATCCGGAATTCTATCAAGAGCCTGAGTGTCTGAATCCTTGAGGTCAATCTGCAATTATTTAGCAAGATCATGTACAGCTGTCTGAAGCTTTTCATCACGACCAACTGGTAGTCTGTGAATCTCGAGATTGGGAATTCTGTTATACTGCTCGCTATAATTCAAGTCATTTCGAAACAGGAGCATCTCTTTCTCTTTACTGTGACACTGTTGTTTCAAGTATCTGTACTTTGGACTGTAAATATGTAATAGTATCTTTATGCGCAGCCGTAACATCATGTACATCATATTTTTTGACAGAAAGCACATTGAAGATTCGATAGACTGTACAGATTTCTGCAGCTTGTCAACAATGCTCCTCAAGAGTAGAAGTTCGTGAACCTTGCGGACAAGAGTAGTGATTACGTCGCTAATTGGTAGCAATGTTTCAATGTTCGCAGTAAAATTTGAGTATGATTCAGGGGTAACCAAATATTGCTGTGCTCTTACAATAGCCCGGCATTCCTGGCAATGCCAATTTTCGCACTTTTCAGACCATTTCGTTGTAATGGTTTACTCCGTGATACCAGCAGTTTTTGCCAAACTTGAAGCAAGCTTTATAGTTGGTGCAACTTATGAATTTTCCCTCCGGAGGCAGTGCCTAACGACATTTCCTGCAAGAGGCTTCGCTAGGCATTGCAAAAGAAAAAAATCAAAGGCAACAGTGTATAGTATAGTAAAATATAGTAAAAAAATGTATAGTAAAAATAAGCAGAGCAATACAGTTTGTACCTTCAATAAAAGCAGTGGTTAGACACTGCCGGTGCCTGCCCCTGATTGCGAAGAATGCTCAGCGCACTTTTTTTATCATTGCGGTGGGCTATCCGAAGCAACGAGTAAGGCCCTGGTAGGAGCCTGCGCAGGTCACATGGCCACTTGGTCAAGAAACGTGATGGAGCCGCAGAGCGATGTACCTGATACGACCTCGATCAACGATAATTGGAACGCTAGAGATGGCCAGATATAGGTCCACCCACGGGCATCTGAAGTAAAAGCAGTGGTTAGGCACTGCGGGCGCCTGCCATTTACTGTCCCCGCCTTGCTGTCCGGAAAAATGAGGGAAACATCCCTTGAAGTGACTTACCCGATCTTTCGAAGTGGAATGCTATAGGAATGACAGTACTAGGTAATTTTCCTTCATGGAAATATTTGCTTAGTGACGAGTTCTATTGGAGTCGTCGAGCGATAGCCAGAAGCACAGCGGCGGCAACGTTAGCTCAGCTGGACGGTCGAACAGGCCGCGCGACATGCGATGGCGATGGAGTTTTCTAGAGGGAGGATCTTCTGGTTCCGAGACACGCGATGGCAATGAAAGTGTCTATTGCCGTTCTTCTTTGAAATCGCCTCCTGGCTGAAAAAGGATCTATCCTAGCGACCTACGGTAACGACGAAATGACAGATTTCGTAATAAGGCTTGAGCCTGTATACGTGAACAATATCACGTCACCGGTGACGGTGGTCACTTGGGGGCGTCAGTGGCTCGACGATGTAGTTTACGGGCAAGGGGTGGATGGTGACACGATAATAACCATTTATTTTTGGAAATAGTTGGGATGAGGTGAAAACTCGTAGGTTGGACACAGGGCCATATGATGCATTCCGGAGGGAAGGTAGGAGCAGATTGGCCGTCGTAACGTCGAAGCCTCTGGCTGGCTTGGTGTGAGGTAGTGAGTGAGTGGGTGAACTGCCGACATTCCTCGGCAAACTTAGCGGCGATGGAAACCGGAGTTCACTCTGAGGCATCCGGATGATAAATAAAAATTGTGTTGATGGTACAGGAAGGCTCAGGGCTGTAGACAAGGAAAAACTGAGATAATCTGGTTGTGGCTTGTTTGGGGGTGTTGCATGCGTATGTTACGAACGGTTGAACTAAGTCCCAAATTGAATAATCCGAAACAACATACATAGACAGCATGTTACCCAGAGTACGGTTGAACCGTTCCGTCAGGCCATTTGTCTGGTAGTAATAGGCGGTGGTGCTTTGATGTATAACGTTGTATTGAAGGAAAGACTTCGCTACTTCAAAAAGGAACACGTGCCTTTAATGACCCAAGACTTCATCATGTGCACCATGGGGCAGAATGGTCTGATAAAAGAGGAAACAAGCGACATCGTACGCTGTCGCCGCAGGGAGGGCAGCAGTTTCCGCATGTCGTGTCAGGTGATCGACCGTGACGATGGCGCAAGTTTGCCAGCAGCCGTGCACGGGAAAGGACAATACAGGTCAATCCCGGCACGGTCAAACGGGCCGACTGGGCATATAAGTGTCTGCCACAGAATGGCTGGACGAGGAACCAATTTACGACGTTGGCAATCAGGGCGCGAGTGGACGTATTTTCTTACAGAATTGTACATGCCCCGCCAGTAATATCGAAGTGGAAGGTCCGTGTAGGTTTTGTACACACCGCCAGAGCCACACTGCGGGTTGTCGCGATATGAAACAAAATATCGCTACGAAGTTGGCGCGAGACCACTAGAAGACACTCGCGGCAATTCGCAATGGTAATTTCGACGGTGGAGAAGCCCTTCTCGAATTCATAAATGTGGTGCTTGATGGCGAAGCGCACGAGACACCTTTAGTCCGTCAGGATTCTTCAGATGGTTGAGAAGAGCGGCTATCCATGGGTCCTTGTGCTGCTCTGGAGCCAAGTCCGGCATGTGCAAACGTAGCAGAGTGGGCGTCACGGGTGAAGCGCTATCGACGTTGGGTGGGATCAGCGAACGGGCTCAAATCTCGGCATCAGAATTTTGGCGCACGGAATGGTAGACAACCCTGATGCATTCTTGTAAACGTAGAACCCGTGGTGAGAGGCGGCCAGACGGATATTTGTGGGAGGATAACCAGCAACGCGACAGGTGGTCTGTGACGCGTCAAAAGGTCAGCCGTAAAAAGAAAGCCTGAAATTTGTCAAGAACCCACACAATTGCTAAGCATTCCTTTTCAGTCACAGAGTACTTCGTTTCAGCTTTGGTGAGAGTTTGGCTGTTGTGGGCTACGATGTACTCGCCAAAGCCATATTTTCGTTGGTCACGCACTGCACCCAGACCGACGCTGCTGGCGCCAGTCGAAATTTCCGCAGGAGCATTTGGATCGTAGTGACGTAAAATTGGTGGTGGGGTAAGTAGACGAGGTTAGGTGGTAAATGTGGCGGCACACTCTTCTCACCAGGTAGAAATGTCACTGGTGCCAGCAAGAAGTAGTGTCAGGGGTGCAATGGTGGTAGCAAAATTTCGCACAAAAGGAACAAAATAGGCGCATAGGCCTATGAAGCTACGCAGTGATTAAAGTGTCACTGGCATAGGAAATTTGTCATGGCCTGGAGCTTAGCGGCATTAGGAAGGAGGCCAAGTTTTGAAACCACATGGCATGATATAGCTAATTGTTTTGCGTGAATTTCTTTTAATTTCAGCTGCAGGTCAGCTTGTGCAAGTCAGATCAAAGCTTCTTTCAAGCAATGGATATGTATTTGGAAGTCGGGCGCAAACGCAACCACGCCGTCTGAATAACAGACGCATGTTTGCCACTTAAGTCCAGGCAAAACAATGTCTGTCGATCGTTCAAATGTGCCCGGCGCAACACACAGGCCGAACTGCCTGACGTTAAATTCATACAAGCCGTCCGGTGTGAAATGTGGTCTTACAGCGATCAGCGTGGGCCATGTGCGCCTGCCACTATACAAAACTAACGTCGAAACAAAAAAAAATTCGGCTCCTCGTAGACAGTCAAGTTCCTCGTCTATGCGCTGGAAAGGATAGCCATCCTTTTGGCGTGATCTGAGAGTGGGAGGATGCGGTGTCCAGCTCGGACCCTGCGCTTCAACTGCAGGCCGTCAGCTGGGCTTTGGAAGTCGCCGACAGACAGGGCCTCACGACCATAGCAGGTGGCACTAGAGAAACTGATCGGACGGCCACCTCACGCACCCTGGAAACCCATTAAAGTCAACCAAATCTTTTCTGTTGACGAAATAAAGTTGTTACCACCACCACCATTCAAAGGACGATAATGGACGCAAAACTGAATGGAACCGTCGTTCCTTTTAACAAGCACAATGGGGGTGCCCAAGGTCTGCTGTATGGCTGAATAACGCCGCGAGTGAGCATGTCGGCCACCTGCTCGTCAATAACCCTCTTTCTGCGACCAAAACGCGCTAACGTCACTTCCGCCGAGGAGCATGAGAGACAGTGCCGATTGCGTGAGAGACAGTTCTAGTTCGATTGGAAAAACCAGTTTGGCAATCAAATGGAGCTTTCAATTGATGAAGAAGGCGAAGAAGCTCGTCGCGCTGCATCGGAATAAGGTCATAGTCGACGAGTTCGATAAATGGACGCGGTGAATAACGCCAAGGCACAAGGTCCACAGCGGCGGTGTAAGCGGCACGTTGGTCTCCGTGCGCGTTTTAAAGTAAGTGTACCGGCTCGGGAAGACCTAGGCATTTGAGGCTTAGCGAATGAACCGGGAGTGACGCTGGGTTATGAACACACATTTAAATGGCACCATCACAGAAATCAAGCACAGCAAATGCTGGGGGAGCGATTCGGCGACAGGCAGAGTTCAGACGGCACAAAAAAGCATACAACCATCACGCAGGAAAGTGCACAGCAAGGGGACGATCATAGAGGACCACGGAAGTATGTCGGTGTCTTCTGTGACGACAAGTTCGCCGGCAAGATGCTATTCAAATTATGTGTCACAAAGAGGTAGGAACGCAACCTCGGTGCGGGCGCAGTCATTCACGGCATGACGGCCTGAAAAAAAAAGAAACCCTCCGAAGGTGACATCGTAAGAACAGGAGAGGAGCACCAAAAATTCAATAGCATAAAGCTCCTCGTAAATAACAACTCGGGCTGTGCAGGCTCCTAATGGCTCAATATGTTGCGTGGTAGCTGTGCATAGCAAACTACCTGAAAGCGACGTCATCACCTTGCGAAGTCTGCGCCACAGGCGGGCATACATGACCCAAATTGTCGCTCCTGTATCTACAAGCGCTAGTGTCGGTACCCTTTCCATGGTCACATCAATCACGTTACCAGGGGAAATCAGATGGATGGTTGGATGGATACAACTTTCTTGAGGGGAAATCAGAGGCCTTGAAGATTTCGCAGGACACGCAGTTCTCGTCTCCCGACCTGCGGTGAGTAGTTTTCCTGAGGCCATGTGGTATGCCGACGCCCCAAGGGTGAAATTTTGCGGTGGCGAAGGGGAGGTAGTCAACTACTGGCGAAAGCAGGTTCGTTCAAGGAACTCATAGAATCAAAATACTGAGCCTGAGGAGCACGGCGTTGAAATTTTCTTGGCGGGTAGCTGAAAGTTGGCTGCCAAAAGTGATCAGTAGCTGGCATCTGGCCCCGGCAGAAATGTCCCACGTGCCCAGCGATTCCGCAGGAGTAACAAATCGGCCAGATGTCTGGTGTAGGCTATGAGTTCTGCGCGCGGGGATATTCTGGCACTAACAGGGTGGGAGATGGTGGTGTTCACGTTGGTGCATGAAACATGGCAGGGGATGCGTTGACGGCATCGTAGCATCTGTTCATAGCTGAGTGGCGCAGCAACAGAAGTGTTGTGGAAGGTAGGGGGAATGCGCTCACTGACTTATTCGTAGATGGTGTGCTGCAGCGTGGGTGTCAACGAAGAGGAGGGCGCCTCTTGCGTCATAGACGCCATTGAAAATCGGGGGGGGGGGGGGGGGGGGGCACCTCCTCGCGAGCAAACCGCTTAATGTGCGCCATCTTTGAAGAGCTATCGGCGGCAGCAATCAAGCCAGTGAGAGAGCTTACCAGTGAATTGCACGTGGTGAGCCACTGCTTGCACAACTCGTCATAGCTCTGGTAGAGGATCACTACTTAAGACACAGTGCTGGAGTTCTTTACCAGTAGCGTCTGAAAATTATTGTCGTAAATCCTCTTTAAAGTATGCCTGGACTTGTCGCTCTCTGCCATTATCGCATTGACAAGCTTGCACAGATCCATGATACCCCCGATAAATCTTGTGAATGTCTCACTGCTCTGCTGAACTTGTCGCAAACATTGACCGGTGCGAAGCTTGCGGGCTGCCAGCCGCTCAAACACCTCTGTAAAGCTGGTCTTGCACGCTAGTGAAGTTGATAGGTAAGCTCCGTGGTTGCGGTATCAGAAGTTCGCAACGTCGCTCAGATAGAATATGACGTTGTTCGGTTTTGTAGCCTCATCCCAATTATTGTGGTTGCTCACCCTTTTATAGGAGGCGACCCAGCCCTCTTCGTCGTGGTCTCCTATGCCGCTGAAAATGGCAGGGTTGCGCTTACGCAGTGCACTCTAGCCAACCACGGCAGGCCTCGTTGCCATTGGATACTGTGACGGGTCTTCCATCACGACGGGAATGCATGGCAGATTCCTGCTTCAAAATTCCAGGTTTCCAGACATACACCGCACCGAAACCAAATGGGACGAGGTTCATTGCAGACGCCAAGCGATGTCCAGAAACACAGCGGCAGCAAGCGTAGCTCAGCTTGGTTTTTGGGGTTTCCTAGTGTGGCCACAGTAGTTTTATTAAAAAGAGCATCTAATAAAATACGAAAAGCGGTGAAGGCAAACATTCAAAACGAAACATTAGGCAACTAAATGCTAATACAAATTACTAAAGGCCCAATACATGAATTTGGGATGAAATAAACATGAAGTTTCCCCAAGTCAGTACCCTAGCCGCGAAGCCTTCCTGAGGCTTTGATTCATGACCCATGGCTTGTGCCTAAGTGACAGGAATTAAAGGCCAGAATACTTGGTGCACTATGCGCTAATCCAAGTTTACTAGTTGGAAATATGCAAAAAAATTCTACGGAGGGGGGAGCAGTGGCGATAAGAAAGAAAAAGACGGTCCACAATTTCATGTTCATTGAAAAAGAGAAGAGGTTAATTATGGATAAACCAGATATATGAAGGTAAAAAATTAGGCGTGGAACTCTGTACTACGGAAGCTTTATAAGGTCACCTCGAATTGTCGTGAAAGGCACTTGCTCGTCTTCCACCTGAAATTTAGATGTCTTAAGTCATATGCGGTAAGTAGGGATTATTCACAGCTATTAAGACATGAAAGGCATTTAAATTTAGCTCCTGGTATAAAAGCGAAACGAAGAAAAATATTTAAACACTAAGCCATTTAGTCAGCTGACTGATTTACGAAGATTCCACTATGACCGGGGACACAGACAAAGCGGCACTTCAGACCGGTGAACTAGCCGCGCGACACGCGATAGCAGCTGCCCTTTCTAGCATGCCGATCTTGTTCTTGCTCCGAGACACGCGATGGTGATGGAATTGTATATTGCCGGTCTTCTTCCTTACACCTTCGATTTGTGTGCATTGGCTTCGGAGATGTCGAAATAACGCAAGATCCATGTAGGAAAAAGTTAGGCTTTAGGTCATAGAGAGTAATTTGTCGCAACAAACCTCATAAGATGAGCGCGTCGTTTGTATTGCCCCGTACCTGTTTTAGGTTGAATAAACAGGATCTGGAACGAGTAACCTTAAAAACACTACAGCAGCTTTCCCTGTTTCAACATTGAAGAATTATTTGAATGTACACTGCGCGTTGTGTTGCGCCTCCGATAGCATATCTCTGGAACAAGAGGATTGCTGGTTATAGGCCGCGTACTTAGCCTTCTGAAAGCTTCGCAGAAAACGATTCCTATGGAATACAAACGTTACATTTTATAGCAGTGTATTTAACGGCGGCATCTACTCAAGGGAAACTTTTTTTTATTACGGGTGTATCCTTTGCAGCCATAAAGCGAACTTAGATTAGGCGACTAAAGCGTAAAAGTGATGACGTACTTGCGATTATGAATTCATAATAACAAATATTTACAGTGCACGTAATATGCGCTATGTGTATCACTCAACGCAATGCCAGTGCGGCAGAAGTTGCACTGCCACCCCACTCAATCTGCCCGTGAAACATGAAAGGACCGCAGTGAATGAACATGTCCTTTCCTGTTACGTCATCAGTTAGTAAATGAAACGTTAGAAGTAAAGCGTCATCCAGTGCAATACGAACACAATATTGTCCCAACAATTGAGTCGGATGAATTCATTACAGATGCAGTGTTTGTATTTATTACAGATGCAGATTAGATGCAGTGTTTTTATTTCCTAATATGATGAGGGAAGTTGAGTAGCACCCTATCTGGTGAGGGATCCGCCTACACAATACCATGCAGCGTGAACTCAAGCAGAGATATGTTTAGAGTCTGCTGACATTTTTGGAGTCTTGTCAGTCAGCGTTTTTCCGCGAAGAGCGCATCAGTATTGTCGGATGTTTGGCGAACGTTGGCATGTAAATGCTGCCCGCACACGTATGTCAATAGCGGAAAAGAACGCTTGTTGTGTGGGAGGCCCAGTTTTAACCGTCACACATATCAAACCTGCCGCTGGGTAAAATGCAAATTTAGACGTCACATTTTGTTTGCTAATTTAATGGCGAAAGCTCCCTTGGTAAGAGGCCCATGAGAAGAAGAAAGATCTGTCTGCCACTGTCTTGTACTTGCCAGAAAAAGTGTACCAGATAGCGTTGTTATATACAGAAATTTGTTAGTGATCAGTTTATTTGTTTGTCAACAGCTACGTCTAAGGCACATGTAGTGGGAGAATTTGGCGGAGTGTAGGCATGTATTTCTTTCCCAAAAAGACATACGGAACCACATACCTCAAGGGAGTTGAAAAATTTTGTGAAATGTCACATAAAGATATTCAACACACTGATTTCTGCGCAAAATGTTTAGAGTGCATGTGCATCGTTAACCATTATTGCATATGTCGAATGAGGAGTATCTCCTTCAAAATCGCGCCCCCTATCCATGAGTAAACTAAGGCACCATGCCATTCTTTAAGTGATCGTCTTAACTTCAGGGCAATCTGTATCATTCTCTCAAATGTTGTGCAACTGCGCTCCTTTACATAACTTACTTCTTTTATTACTGATTTTATAGAGGAATCTGCAGGACTCGACGGGTTAAATTTTTTGCTAAACTATTCGAGTGAGCGAGCGCGAGCATGTTTAGTAAATAGCTGCCCTAGCCTTTCGTTTGTCTCTTGGTACTTCCCACGGGTCGTAGAAATGTTCACCTTATATCTTACGCAGACGCAGGAAGCCCGAAGCCCCATACTGCGAACGCCACCTAAAGAAATATTAAAATATGGAACATATAAAAAAGTAGCAATATTATGCATGGAAGTGCACGGAGATGGCGGCACCAACAATGTCCAAGAAGCTGTTTTAACCGATACGCCTACTTGAGTCTGACAAATTGAGTCAGGCAGCCGCAGTTTCTGAGTAAAAATACGGGTGCCATCTAAGAAGCGCAATATTTGGAAGGGCGAGATCTCAGCGAGGCAGTGGCTCAGAGAGCACACGCATCTCGACGTTCCACGGTTTATGGGAGGAGAGGTTGGGGTAGAATGCGTAAAGCATTTCCGCATTCTTAGTGCGACCATCCTTTGTCGGCCAGCATGCATTCCTTATGTTTGCTATTGCGAACTCGCACGACACAATGGCTAAGGGACATCACGGATGCGTGACTTCTGGAACGCAGGGCTGGAGCTGGGATGCCACGAAAGGGCTGATAAACAAAATAACATAGACGATAGGTTCCCGCAGTTCGCACACGCTATACGACTAGACTTATGCCATACCTCTACGATCCGGTGTTTTGGCGTCCATGCGCTTTCTTGCTTCTCTCACGTTTCACTCTCCATCCTTGTTCAAGGTTTTGCTTGTGCGCGTGTTTGTTTTTCACTAGTGGGCTTCCATTACACCCTGGCATGCTGACTGTGATTCATATAGTATCTGGTATCTTGTATAGCCTCTGATATCTTGTACCCTTTCAGCTTCCTTGATAACTGTTGGGGGAAGCAGCTATTGCTCCGATATTCTCGTACACTTTCTTTTATTTGGGTTGCCATAAGCAGCTACAAAACGAAAAAAAAAACCAGCCATTTCCCTATCAGCGGAGCGCAAATTTTGTTGGTCCGCATGGTCACTTATGTTTCGCATTGCGATGCAGTTGCAAAAGAGGCTCGAATGCCTGGAAGTGGCGCAGTGGGTTTGCGAAGATCATTTCTGCGCGCGTTCGAAAAGGGAGACAGACGTATAAGAGGGACGGTAGTATTGAGTTGTGACTTGTGCGAGCTGTCTTACCAATTGGAATTCCGTGACTGACCTTATATACATTCAATTGCGAGAAAACTTCCAAAGTTGTTTTTATTACTCAAGAAGCTTAGCCCTTTCCTTGCGTTGAATAGATCAATGCTTCGACCCTTGTTTTTTTTTCTCTTTCTTTTTAACAGGCAGTGCAAACAGTAACCTTTGCTCAGCAACATTGTAGGCTATTTCGATGAGGTAAAGAAAATAATTTCTTAAAGGGAGACACCAAAGACAGCCAGCAAAGAACTGTTTCTGCTTGGTGCAGTACACACGTAACACGAAGGCGGAGAGGGGCGTCCGCGCGATATAGGCGTGTGTGCTCAAAACTTATTGTTTTCTGCATAGACTACCGGGCAGCCCGCGTTACAAGCGCACGTTACGCTGCTACAGGCGCCTTTTTTGGGATGCTGCAAGTAGTTTTCATAAGCAGAGCGAGGATCTTCATCGGCCCGTTTGTTACCCATGATTCCACAGTGCCTGCAAGCCATCGAAGAGTTAAGAAGTATTTTCGACTGGTGAAATAATGAAGATTAAATTTTTTGCAATATACTCGCAATCATATTTCTCTGATATAGTAAAAAAACAACGCAGTTGAAGGACCCGTGTGACGGCACTCCTGAAAATTGTCCAAAAGTCTTAAAAACCAATTGTATAAACCTAAACAATTAAAATCAAACACCTTGGAACTGCACTGGTGCATAAAAACAAGACATAAAATACACCACACAGTGCTTATTTTAAACTTTTTTTCTTTTGGTTTGGGCTTCCAATCTTTGGCAAATGCGCAACCGTTGTGAGGCAGCTTACGCTGAATCAGTACCTGTTGCGGAAAACCGAAACAAGGAGCTGGCAAACACTGCAGGACTACTTGGCGCTCTAATACATATGCAGAAGTACGACCGCTTTAGCTTGCCCTTCCTTACCACGGGACATTATGCGACGGTACAGTTGGTGATTTGCTTCATGTCACAGGCCGAATAGCAAGGGCTTTGTGGTTTTGCTTTGTGTACCTGATGGCACTTGATAGCAATGGCGATTCTTGGCGGATCCCGCAAAAAGGGTTATGAAGGGCCGTAAGCTCTTTAGTTGCAGGTATAGATGGGTGAGAGGTCTTCAACTCTGTATGATGACATTTGCATTTGGAACTTCAGAGATCCTTCAGATGCGGCCACTGCTCTCCAAGCATCAGAGGAAATTTTCTTTGTAGGCCTCACTCTTCATGAACTGACAAAGCTCCTTTCGAGGTTGCAATATCACTGATAAATTTCACCTGAATCTCTGTTTCTGGAAGCGAAACTGGTGGCTGATATAAGTAGATGTTTCTATGCAGCTATATATACTTGTAGGATGAAAGACGCAATAAGCCAGGAGCATTTCGCGGAAATGCGTCTGGCAATGATACGATATGGTGGGAAGTATGCAGGCAAGGTCACTGACGTGTTGTCAGAGCAGTTCAAAAACCATTCAAGGTATGACTGGATTGTCTTGAGAGTTTATTTTACGCTGTTAACATTTGCCCTGAATATTTCAGCCAAATGTCGATCACCTACACTTGAACGCTTTCGATTGTACGTCATAGTTTCACTGAGATTGCACAGTATGGGCAAGCTGTGTTGCAAACGCTCAAGAAATAATCTTATGTACTGTTGCAACGCTCTAAATTAAGGAACTGCTGCAGTGACAAATATTTGGGTAGCTGGAATGCTATTGCGTTAAAGAGGACATTGAATGGAGTGCATATAGAGAGACACCGCCACAGGCGGCTTTATCGCATTTAGCTTTAGAGCTATATGCAAACGGAGGAGTGAGGGCGTTGCTCAATCTCACCAGTGCCCTGTCGACAGACTCTGGTTAAGTTTAATTGTTAAGAATGTTAATGGTTAAGAATATCTTTTTTGCGTTCCGCGAAAATACATAACTAGTCATAATTAGATGAAAAGTGTCAATGAGAAAATTCTAGGGCAACCTGAAAAACTCCGGATATACATACAAACCCACGAATATACTCAACATTGCCGCTCGACTGGCTGCCCGAGGTACTTTGCGTGTATTCGCCGGCAGCTTTCAGGCTCGCAAAAAGCCCTTTTAAGTAGCACGTATTGAGTAACAGAAATCTGTATCGAGAGTTTTACAGCGAAGCTGTATATGCTCTTGGTTCCGCGTATTTTTGTTTCTCTGCCCTCAAAAATAATAATCATCGTTATTGGCTCATACCCCCGTAAGGCAGAGGCTACGAACAATCATCAAAGTGAAGCGAACTGTGCATAAATTCTTTGGAATCACGTACGTAACATGCAGATCAGCATACGTTTCAATAAAGACAAAGATAAAAAAAGCATCCGAACCACATAATTATTGATAAGGCGATCGTGATTGCAAAGCGAAGCATTTAGCGAATCATGTCGGTCACCTGCTCGTCAATAACACGCCTCTGTGGGGCCGAAACTCGGTAAGGTCATTGCCGCAGAGCAGCATGACAGACTGTGTCGATGGCGCGAGAGACAGCTGTAGCTCTACCCGAGGAAGCAGTGTGGCAATGAAATGAAGCTTTTCATTGATGAAGAAGGCGAAGAAGCTCATCACGCTGCATCGTAGTAAAATGGCGGTCGACGTATGCAGTAAAGGGATGCGGTGAATAGCGCCAAGGCACAAGGTGCACAGCAGCGGTCTTAGCGGCACGTTTGTCTTAATACGAGTTGAAAAGTAAGTACACCGGCTCAGCACAACCGAGGCACTAGTGGCGTAGCAAATGAAGCGTGAGTGACGTTGGGTTAGAACCACACATGGATATGGCCCCAGCACGGAAATCAAGCATAGAAAATGGCGGGGGGACCACTCGGTGAGGGGCAAGAATTCAGACGGCATAAAAAAGCACACAACAGAGAGGCGCCCGGCAAGGGGACGATCACAGATGACAAGGCCACAGTAAATCTGCTGGCCAACCTCCCAGATCGCGCATATGAAGCCCTTGTTGACTACATTAATGCCATAGGGAAAGGGGACACTCCCATCCCTCTCGATTGGAAAACATCCCTTCTCACTTTCATTCCTAAGGCAGGAAAGGAAATTATTACGGACAATTTGAGACTACGCTCAGATCGTGTGTGGGCAAACTAATAGAGATGATGGCGCGAGATAGGCTCTCAGTATATTTCGAAAAGCGTAACACTTTTGCAGACACCATGTTCGGCTTCCGCCCACAGAAGTCGGCACAATTCATATTATTTCAACTCAATCATGACATAGCACAGCCAATGGAGCACCCTCACAACGACAAAGTTGTCCTGGCCTGAGATCTAAATGGAGCTTTCGACAACATTAGACACATCACTATCTTAGCACACCTCATTGAGACCCACTGTGGCACAAACACAATCCAGTATATCAAGGATTTCTTGATTCATGGAGCCGCACTTGTCAGAATCCAAGACACTGAATATGGACCTTACAAAATGGGTTCTAGGGGGACGCCACAAGACGCTGTGCTTTCCCAGCTACTATTTAACCTTGCGATGGTGCATCTCCTGGCCCGGCTAAACGGTATTGAAGGCGTGCGGTACGCGCTTGACGCCGGCGATATCATCATCTGTGCCACAGAGGGAAACACAGGGCATATGGAGGGAAGCCAGCAAGCAGCCGCCCACGTAGTGGGTACCTACGCAGAGCGCTGTGGACTCCAGTGTGCACCAAACAAATCAGAACTTGTGCTGCGGAAGCATGATGAAGCAAAACTCGAGGTTATCCTCCGCTAAGTGATGAAGAAGGTACTTGACATCCCTGTAGTAACTTCAAACCCAAGACTTCTCGCCTTGGGAGTAGCGAACACATTTCAGGAGCTCAAGGATGCCCACTTTATCAGCCAATGCACACGTCTAGCTCAGACAAAGTTGGGACGGCATTCGCTGGATCGGCTCTATTTGAAACACGGCTTTCACATTTCGGTTCCCCACAAATATGGATAGGGAAGACCACAGTGGTCGTCGCCAGGCAAGGGCGGATGCCTTGCAACGCCACTATGGCAACAAACGCGGAGTCTTCTACGTGGATGTGGCCGGTCTATGCCGCGGGGGGTAGTATACGGCAGCGGTCATTCAGAAGGAAAAGCAAGTAGATGGACTCACTTTCAATGCCTCGGGCTCAACACGTGCAGAAGTAGTTAATGCCCTAGCTGCCTCTAACCTCGGTCTATATATGACATAACCGACTCGCATGGGGCTTATCGAACTTATGGTGCTGGTTGGGTCACCCCACCAGCGAAACGAATATTGCATAACTATAGCAACGGGGGAACCGATCATTCCCCCCATTGCCTAGTCTGGACTCCGAGCCACAAGGGAATAGTAGGAAATGAGCCCACGAACATGGCGGCCAGAGCACTGATCGACAGGGCGTCTCAGTTAGACCATGAGTACCTGGAAACCGAAGGCAGCTATTTTCTTGCATTCCAAGATATCACGGTCTAACTCAAGCAAAAGGGCTTGGCAAGGCTAATGAAGGCATCTTCATCCGACTTTTCACTAACACATTATTGTACCCGGGAAGCTTGAAACATTTCGATTGTCCCTTCACTGCCAAGTTGCGCGAATAGTGTGGGGAAGTGGCTGACACCTACCACATGGTTTCGGCTTGTCAGCTCAATTCAGCTCTCTCCCCCAACTCTAACCCAACCCGAGAGGAGTGGGAGGCGACGCTGCTCGGTTGCTCGGACCTTCAGGCATAGGAGGCCTGGGTCCGGAGGGCTGAGCTGGCAGCTCGTACCAATGCGGTCCCGGAATAGGGACTCCACCCATTGCGAAACCCCGTAAGGGCTTTGCCGCTCCTTTTGTTTTCAATAAAGGCCTTCAAGCAAGCAAGCGCGATGTGCTCTCTCGCATGCATGGTATCTGCATCGTGTGCCGCGAAACTTGTATTGCGGTGCGGGGCCTTTCCGATCCTCTTTCTCTGGCGGTATGCCTTTTAACATCTCTCGCGTATATGTGGTGATACATGCTTTTCTGCAATTATCGATGTCGTCGCAACTAGTAAGTGTTCGCCGCGTCTAAATTCAGGGAGTTTTACGAGCTAAAAACCGCGATATTATTATGAGGCGCACCGTAGTGGGGGATCCGGGATTGATTTTGACCACCAGAGGATCTTTAACGTTCCCCCGATGTACGGGACACGGGCGTTTTCGCATTCCGCTCTATCCAAATGCGGCCACCGCGGCCGGGATTCGATACCACGACCTCGTAGTGTTGGCTCCGTCTCCCCGTCCTATGTTTGGGTGGTGGCTCGAAGCCGTTGTGTTTTAATTAGGCCGTCGATGTTAAAAGACTGCACTGGTTGAGTAATGGCCCCAGGAACATGACGTTACTGCTGTGATGATTGACCAATACTACTTTTCACATGAAACATTTCGCTGGTCACACGCGGTGTGCATTTTTCATGCGCCAGCCGCAGCCCAGCTCCTTCAGCACAGGGTCAGAAGAGAAGTACCACAGCCGAAATCAACTTTCTGAAATAAAAACCCAAGCACTTTGGCAGAAAATAATTTTTGGTGTATAAGGCCTACTCTATATATTGCGTTTCCGTGTCTTGTGAAATGATGACAAATGGTCATCTCATCAACGTATCCGGTGGGCGATGTGATAGCTGTGAGTACGCATCCTCGAGCGATCGCTATCGGGGATACGATTGCTTACACGCGATTTAGCGTCTTCACATCGGACGCGTAGGTGGCCGTTTGTTGGACTATGCAAAGGGAGGAGCCGAATACGCGAAATCTTGTGAAAATTATCATATACCCGCATGCAACTACAGATCTTCAAGCTGGCAATGCACAAATTTGCAGACTACGCCGAGCGAGCGTCGGTGGTAGCACGCGTGCTCGGCCATACTGGATGCACGCTTACGCTGAACCCGCGGCCGGCTATACCGATGTTCGATTTTACAAACATGGGACAGCTTCAGGTTTCCTTGGGATCCCAGCCTACGTGAATTTCTTTCAGGACCGGAACTAGCTGGCTGCCAGCGCGCTGCGGGCACTCCGTAAATCGAAGAGGCCCAGCATGAGATTGGAATTGTCTGCTTACCGACACTGTACACACTACTGACTCCAGCAAGTTCAAGGGAAGCATCACCCATTTAATCCAGTAATTTTTGTTTGCCGACCTCATCATGGAATATCCTTTATTGGGTCATTTTAGGTTTATTAAAAACAAGTAACACACAAGATATATATGAAGGTCACAAGTGCGCCGAATGGAAGTACCGACAAGCAGGCTTATATTACTTCTGCATGTTGACCTACAAAAACTGCTAAAATGCGCATCTCTACTTACTGTAATGAAGAAATGACTAGAAAAAAACATGGGAAGAAACGAAAGGCAGGACGGTTAACTGCACTGTTCCTTACCCTAGACTTGAGAAGGAAGACGGAGAAGCAAAAGAAAGAGAATTCAGAGTTGATTAACGCGTTTGTGTTTGTCTCTACTTTCTTGAAATAAAGAAAGCTGAGGAAGTTTCATTGAAGCTGTAATTGACTTGATAACTTGAGAAGGATGCAAGAAAAAACATTGAGAATACCAGACACATTTTTTTAGGTTCATTCCGTCATACTCTTTTGTTCGCGCCTTACTAAATTAATGGCAAACAGGCGGCATGCTGGATAAACCATATCCGGCTTTTATTCTTTTCTTTTTCGTACCTTTTGTTTTGCGCCTGGCGTCCGCGACAAGGTCCACCAATAGAAATATGCTTTTACAGTCTTTTTATGTTTAAACGTTGTGCATACGCTGTCGTCACGTCGTTCGCTGGGCCCCTTGAGTCGTGGGTTTCAGACCCTCATGGAGTCTGTTGCGCGCTCACGAAATTCATGTAGGCAGTTTGCTGCTTTGTACTCTTTGAAACTGTGTGCACGTACGGATTTCTACTTGTTTACTTGTCTAGTACATGTCCTATGTACGGAATTGGACAGTAGCTGTTGTGATTATTGTTTTCTTTCATCAACATTCCTCATTAACCGCTACTTTCCTCTGCCTACCTTTTCAGTTTACCCCAGCGTAGAGTATCTGGTAAAGGGCAGGCTTATCCAGGTGACCTTTGCTTGGATAATTTATTAATACACTTGTAGCATTAAAAAAATACATCTGCACATGTTAGCTGGTATAGTAAAACATGGAGTACGTCGCCTGCGTAAGAGATAGTCAGAGAACAAACTGACAAGGGACATCGGCCATGGACGCAGGGACCACATTATCGATCTCTCCTGGACTTTATTAGATCCGAAAATCTTTTTAATTCATTTAATCATCATTATTCGCCCGCATCCCATAGCCCTGTGTGCCCTGAGGCATTAACCCTCGCATTAAAGAAAAGCAAGCATTTAAAGCGGCAATGAATTATTTCCGTCATGAGATTTTCGGGAACTTTCGATACTAACTTTGCTTGAACAACTTGGGAACCGGACAATTAGCGCGCTTAACGAGCGATACAAGAATAATTAAACAAAGGACAACAGATCAGGTAAATAAATAACGTTATCGAAAGGCGCACTTATACGACGGGTAAGAAGCAAGTAAGAAAACTAGCTTGTGTTTGCGAGCAAAATGGTTTTAATCATCATAAAGTGCAACATTATCTTTGCTAATCCCAGAAGAGTGAAAAAATACACGAACCTGTGTAGAAAAGAGCTCCCAGGTTGGCGGTACTGCAAGTTGTAAACACGACACGCTTTGTGCCGGCTAATTTGGTCGACGGTGCGTAATTAAACCCCGGGGAAACGAGTCATTTTGAACCCATTACCGTCCTGTGCACCAACGGGACCAGAAGGGGATGAAAAATTAAAGCTCCAAAGTACTTGGGAGACAGAGAAAATGAAAGCAAGGCTGGAATGTTCACTAGACATTGTCCAATTTGCTACGAGGGAAGGAAGAGGGAAGAGTGAAAGAGAGAAGGAAAGCGAGAAGGAAAGTGGAGACATTAGTCCAGGTCATTCACGCACATTATGCAAGTTGCAGCGTACTTACAGGTCGGGCACTCATGTGTCACCTTCATGCTCTGTAGAAGAGTTCGTGTGGTTTTGTGGACTTATGAGCGCTGATGCAAGGTTCAGAGGACCTTTGCGTTGTAAAATGCCTATTATCCAGTCTACTCAAGGCACACTGGACAGTCTGGCTTTTTTTGTGGAACCAGGAACAGTAGCAGAAGACGTGATCAGTAGTATCTTCACATCTTCACTTAGCGCGCGCGTGTGAGTCAGCCATTCCGATGCCGTAGCTGTGTGAATTCACGAAGGTTACATCAGCCCACAGCCAACACAGTAGCATTGCGCCCTGTAGGGAAATATTTGTTCCTAACTGCAGCTCTAATGAAGAATCGAGTCTGATAAAAGAAGTTTGCTGTTATGTGGAGTATTCCAATGGCTCCACGTTATTACGCGCGCAGGATCATGAAGATGTATCGTACGCTCATGGTAACTGTACAGAGAGCAGGCACTACAGCGTGGGCTGATTGAGCAGCATCATCGACGAGGTGCTTACCAATGATGCCACAACGTCCGGGCTGCCATTAAACAATTCTTTCATGCCATTTATTCCTAACTTGATGGCAAAGTTCGTTCATGTAGGGCACCCACTGGTCGTGGTTTTATCATCCTAAAACCACAAGGTTCCTTTAAAACATGCGGGTATGACGAGGCAGTGATGTGTATAGCGGGGTAAAACGTTAAATCATTCGTCCCAGTAGTTTCTGCAAATAATTAATTACGCTTCGTTTTAGTAGTTCAAGTATATTTGTTTATTATTCAAACAGCTATTCGAGCAGCCATTCAAGTTCAAGTAACGTTCTAGAGATCCACGTTACTGATATACGATCTTCCCCCTCCCACCCCAGAAAGAAATAAAGCCAAAGAAGCTTCAATAATTTTTATCACATCTAAGCTGGAATAATGAAGTTAACATCACTGAGCACAAAGGATAGAACCTAGAGTGCCATCTCTGACTGCGTGCAATTGCAGTAAACTATGAAGGCAGCTTTGTGTTATGAAAAAAACAATGATAGTGGTCCCCGAATAACACGAATCATTACATCATTTTCGTCAGAAGAGAAAAAAAGTGCAGTTTGTAGCTAGAGAGAGATTGACCATCAGTCAACTGAAACAAGGTAACTTATAGGAACGCAAAAATTTCGGCAAGCTGTGCGACCATGCCCGATCACTAATCAAATTCTAGCCAAATCAAGGTTGGTGTATATCCTAGCAATCAACCGCCTACTGCGAAATAATGGAATCAGGGTTGTCAGACAACATTTTATCAGTTTCAGCTAAATTGATGTATGTCTTTAGAATAATACTAAATTACACGTTGCTTTTGTTCACCTGGCCAACCTACATGTTGTCGGCAATGTACAAACCCTTAGAGATTTTTGTTCGAATTAATCCTTACAAGATATTACGGAGCCTCAGAATGTGCAATGTTTTTGTTCTCTCGACAATGGGCTAGCTTGACCAGAGCAGAGCCTGTCCAAAGTATTTACATTCAAGGCGTTTGTCATTCCACCAGGCTAAAAGCTTAACATCATAACCATAAGCTGGAGTCAAACCTTCTCAAATGATCTCGATGAATCTGCAAGATACTGCAGTCTCACATGCCTCTTATTCTCCAGCAACGTCAATCTTTTGGCGCATAGCTAAAATTTTCGCTTTCACGTTGGTGGTGACCTATGTGCATGATACTATTGCCTTCCTAGAAGCGATCTTGGGCACGTTTACCGTTGTTGTGTAGCAAGCGCCCTCACCCCCCGCCCTCCAGCAAAAAAATATGAGCAGTTATCTCGTCTGTGTGTGTATGCATTGGTACCTTTTCTTTTACTCAGGTGTAAAGGTACCGGTTGATGAAAATGCGGATAGCTGTTAACCATCCCCCTATTAAGCAAGTTACCATGTCATCATAGGGTGTACAACTACGACAGCTGTTCAGCATAAACATGTGGTAGCATCGCTAAGGCGGCTACAGCCTTTACATTGGGAGCGTAAATACACAAAAATCATATGAGACATTTTCATTGCTGCGGATTGTCCTGAGAAGAAAGAGAGAAATGTGAATCGCATCCTACAATTTGTATACCTCTGAGCACTATTATGTGCCTTTGTAACTTGTAATCTTTTTTTTTTTATTCCGATCAACTGTATTGTATTCTGTAAAACGCACTTGCTTAAGGCCTGAGTACACGCTAACAGTACGAATAAGTAAATATGTATGTTTGAGCCAATTGAGAAAGCAGAGGTTGGCCAGAGGTAAACATCGTCTATCCTGACAGTTTGCACAAGGGAAAGGGAAAGAGGAGAAATACAGCAGTATGAGGGGTGATATTGATCATAGACAGTAAGATGGGATCATATACAAGTTTGCGTCCGAAGGTCCCGTTCACAGCCCTAAACCTGGGCGTGTGTTAATAAGAAAGTTTAAGACAGCTTGCATTTCCTGTTTTGTTGGCATGCCCGGCCAAGGGCCAGTAACTCGTTTTCGCTCAACGACCAGTTGTTAACTGGCACTACGGAAGGGTTTAATGTCTGTTGCTCACGCTCATATTTGTGACAGAAAAGTAGCTGTTCCACTAACCCAGGTCTATTTCATTCATCACAGTTGGCTGAGTTTGCGTACGTTGGTGCCACGAAAGCATTGTCTGGTGAAGATAACATCTAGTCCAAGATTGGGGTCTTAGCTCCACGGCTTGGTTGTTTAGCGAATACTGACTGAATAGAGATTTGGGTATCCCAAGGATGGGTTTTTAAGTTCTGTGTGCTGTCAATGAAGATGATGATGACGTTTATTTGCATCGTCATTTCAGAAGGGGTGGGGAAAAATAGTCTCCTATCCTGCTTGTTTTAATTGCGTTTTACTACGTGTATCGCTGTCTAGCTCTTTGCCTACCCGACCTCGGTCTTAAATTTCAGATTTAAAACTATTATTACTTTACTGCACCATTGCCTACATATTTAATGGCTTCGGTTCTATCAATTTCTTCCCTGGTCTTCTTCCGCTAATAATCTAATCGTCTCTTACTTTTCGCTAGTGCTTATCAGCTAGTCCTTCCAGCTTATTTGAATCCCAATGCTTTTTGAAAGTGGACGCAACCTGCAGTTCTCACTGTGTAAATATTTCATAGGCGTAGTTGTTTCTACTTGTTCAGGGGACCGCATTTCACCCGCTAACAGCTAAAAGTTACCGCTCAGTGCAAACGGCCTCTGCGTGATTTGGAACTTACTCGAAAATTATTGTTCATTGTATCTATTGCCTGTATCCTCGCCGTAGCTTCTGTACTCACACTTTATGCGCGACGCGAATAGTTTTGTGCCTTCTGCAAGGACCGCGAGCACTAACGATTACGCCGGGCTATAGGTTCGCACGTATAAAAGCTCACACGCTTGAGCCTCATTATGATAGCAATTATATGGACACTCTAGGCGCATATATGTCGCCGTCACCGTGAGATTCCGCAGAAAGTCCAATGGCGATAAAATTGTCGCCGTGTACCGTATGCCATATACGGTGTTACATACTATAAATGTTACCGCCACGATCACACGCCTGATCCTGTGGCGCATATTTGCTCTGGTATGTTTTTGTTCTCAGGCAGCAAGCTCGCACATCAAATAGCAAGGCACTCCACTTTACGTGTCATACTGACTTTCTCTGCTATTTCGTTCTTACCTATTTATAAATGTCCCAGCTCTATTTTGTTTCCATCATTTGCATTGAGTTTAGCGCCTTTGTTCCTGTGATGTTTTTTTTTTTGACACCTGGTTATCTATTACCAGTTTCAATAGCCATGTTCTTGGCTGCCAACTTTCTTGACCTTGTCCTCTATTTCAGGTGTGTGCTTTTGTTCCCTTTTGAGAATATCTGTGCACTTTAGCCGATCATTTTTTTTCATCCATGTTTCTTAGTATTTCTGTAAATGCAATCTTTCTCTGCTTCTCGAAGTTTAAAAGAAGCCCAACCTATGTCACATTGCACTGCCTCATTTGTGGTTTTACCCTGGGCCCGAAAGCCAGCCGACCCATTACCTTCTCGTTAATCTCCACTCCTGACATGATTTGTGATTTATAAGAAATAATTGCTTTTGAGAACGTTAGCACTGGCGTCACTACACTTTTCCAAGCTCCACCTAGCACCTCGTATTTATTGTAGGCTCAAAGTGAGCTGTCTTTCACAACTGCTACATTGTGCTTCCCTTTCACATTTAAATTACCTGTGTGGTAACTTGAATAAGTGTTTCTTTCAGTAATGTCGCTCTTAGCTGGATGATACAATGTATTGGTGAATTACAACGCAAACATATAAAAGGACTGAAGGAACGAGACGACAGACGAGCGCCAACTACCAACAAAAGGGTGTTAATTGTACATGTGCAATATTGTCAGTGATTCGTGTAAACACTGGTAACCGAAAATAACGCTTTTATGCTGGAATTCAGCGCTCGTATATCGTCTCATTTCTTCTGTGCTTGTGCATATCTACAACGCAATTCACCAATGTGTTTCTTTCGTTGATGTATGCGCGCAGGCATGTATATTGCTTGAGAATGGGTATGACTTCCTGCTGAATTGATACAACGTCATTACGCGTCTCTTATGTGTAATAATTCTTGATTTCTCTGGGGTAAACCTAAGGCCTAGATTCGTCGCTGCGCCGTGAGTTATATTGGCAAGGAGATATGAACGCTTAAACATATGCCCTGGGAGTGGGGGTCGCTCGGCCCTGGCATTTCCCGGAATCGGCTTCAGGAATGATTGGATCCTACGATCATATCCCTCAATTACAGGTTGTACAGTACGCCCATGTTAGGGCTAGGAGGCTCAACCTCCCGGTCCCAACATGGGACTAGCCAGGCAGGTGGCAACACCTTGTACAGGACCTGAATAAAGTTTTTTTCCTCCTCCTCCTCCTACGCCTCCTTGACCTATTGAAATTTATGTGCACTGATTTAGTCGCAAAATATTATCCGGTAAGCAACTGGCTGTTCTGAACCCATCCTGTTGAACCCTCAGTATATGATTTTCCTCTACCCACTTCGACAGCTTTAATATTACAGCTCGCATTGCCATTCTATATATTACCGCCATTACAATAACTTGCTTGTGCGAGTTCTTTTTATCCTTATTACCGTATCCCTTATGCATAAGGCTCGTCCTGCTTTCACGCCACCCAAACAAAATTTTCTCTGTTTAATTCCTTGTTCCGTGGCCTAAGTGAGTTGTACTTGACAGGCTGGTAACCCACTAGCGCTGGTGTGTGTTATCCTTCTTGTCCTTCGTCTTTTCGTCCTGTTCGCGTGTCAAGTATGTGCTGACAGGCCCAGGTCGCCACAGTTAGTAGTATCTTGCTCTTTGGACCCAGCTGCTGAAGTAGTAGTCGCAGCAAACCTAAAAAAAAGAAAGAGAACAGCTGCTCCCTACATAAAGTATGTCACGTAAAAAAGCAAGAAATATTATTCATGGATGCAACTAGAATCGTACCATATTTTTAATCAGAAGCTTTCTTCCTCATGACGTATTGCATTGTGACTTCTAGCGCTTACGTCTGGTGTTTAGCTCCGGCAGCAGGAAATACCAGCTGAAAAATACCACACTATGCATGGATACAATATAAATCGCAATGCAGTACCTACGCTTAGGTAAGCAGCGCGAGTGTTGATTATGTCTTTAATAAAGAAATGTGTGCAAATGGAAGTTACAAGTAGTGCAGAAGAATCAAATCATATTTTTTCAAAGAACCGCAACATAATTTTCGTCATTTATTCTTACAAAATGTAGTCCAACATGAAAAAGTTGGACTGACAGACGGAATAGCATACATGGTATAAAGGTTATAAACACAGATAAGGTGATGCAGAAAGGCTGGCCAACGCTTCAATAAGAGCAACTTTCTTCGTCAAAGCTGGCCTCGCATCCTCGGCAGGTTAATTTAAGAGTCAGTGGATTGACGTCACGTGTGGTCATTGTCGGTGGCAGCTGGCTGGAAAGGGCGAGACTGAAAAAAAAAAAAGAGCGATGTCGTTTGACGGCTCTACGCGTGATAGTGTGCGCTTGGTGCGATGCATCAGGCCTTGTATTTACGTAAAAGTGAGTTCCGGGCGTCCAACAATGATTGGACACTTTCTTTAATCGCAAACATTTTCGTTGTAGGAATGTGGAAGTTTTTTTTGTTTTTTTTTGTGGATTCCTACATCCACGCCACACCCAACACCGGCGTCTCTCGCGCAGCAACTAATGACGGGAACGTTAAACTGTGGCCTGCAGTCACATATACGGGGTGCGCAGGCTTTGTTGACCAAGCATGTAGGCGCAACAAACTGCGAACTATGTTCGGCTATGCATGACGGCGACGTTCTTTGTTTTCCGTGCAGCATCCATGCAGGATAAATTTCATTGATTCGTGCGCTGCGTCCGGGGTGGTCTGCTGTCTAATGCGTGTGGTTTGGCCAAGAACGGAAGCAGTAAAACAAGCTCTGTGAATTTTCGAAGGCGCCCGTGGCTCTCTGTTATTTCGCAACTACATTGGATCAACAGTTTTGCTAACATGCAGATGTACTCTCTACGTTAACAGTCCACCTTGATGTTGCACGAGTTTAGATAGAATAACCATAAATTAAAATAACTCCCTCTGAACGAATAAAGAGGGAATTATTTGTTTTGTTATGTTAAATTAGGGTAACAAATAATCGGCAAATATTATCGCATCAGGAAGATGAAATTAGGGTAGTAGAAATGCCAGGTGTAATAACACTTGCGCACCACGTTCTACACGTAGCTCGTCAGGGCGCTGACGCTACATGACCCAAGATTTTTATTTTAATCGCAATGTTTGTATAACCGAATTTGGAATACATATTTATTGCAAATAATAAACCACTTACTGTACACCCCGTGCAAACCGTTAGTTTTCATCAATTAGTTTCGTAGCAAGAGAACGCGATGTGTTTTCATTTTGTTACGTGGTACTCCAAGTGGAAAGTTTTTGCGAGGTATATTCACAATGCTGGTACGAAAGCGCCCAAAATGCCCATCGACAGGAATCGGCAGAAGCGTGTTTTCATCATTGTCTTCACAACACTCAGTTTGAGGCCGCCTTGATCTGCTGTCGTTCCGTGTTACGACCCTCAACAATAGAAGTCCCGGTGCATATTTGACACTGGTGTTTGAACAAGGGTTTTATGCTTCAAGCGTGGCTGCATGACCAACCTCTCTTGATGCTGACGATAGCGTGGATGAGCTAGCAGGGACAAGTTCACAAGTGACGTCAGTTTTTTGCAACTCATCACCGGCAGACGTGGCGGCAAGTTCTGTGAAAGCCTCACGTGGCAGCATGGGAATAAAAGGTTCACGATCGAACTCGGAGAAAAGTGCGCATTCCCGTGTCACAACCATAAAAAGAACTTTTATTCTATTGAGACGCATACAATCAAACACTAGGAAGCAACCAGACGTGACCTACACGGGTAATGGCGCGGAAGCCATATTCACTTGGTAGATTGTGCCGTCGAGGAAAGAAAGGTATTCAGCAGTAAGGCGGTTTCTTGGCTATATACGAGGTTTAGTGGTGAACAACCGGTGGTGTTGTCTCGCAAACAACTATACGCGAGCCTCATAATAGTTAACTAATATCTTTATTGTAGTGGTCGGTCGCAATGTTTCTCGATAGTGTGTCTGTGAGATGTTGAAGCGCTCAGTGAGGCCGCCGGTGTATGGTTAGATTACTAAATAATTAATTTTGGTGCTTGACCTACCACGCTAGTTGTCTCTTGTGTATGGATTACCCCGAAGGGTTTTTAACGATTTCACCTGTCTCATTTACGTTCATTGTCCCCAAATCTACAGCCTCGTCCACCACCTTGGTTATCATGACGCGAATAGTTAATGTTTTGTAGATAATGTTTTGTTGATAACTCCTACGCCTTCCTCATAACGTGTGACACATGCTCTTGTGAAGAGACATTCACGCACCTACTTTGTATATTCATTAACTAAAATGTCGATAAGCACGTGTTCTTTGCAAAAAGAGAACACAAAGCCGATCCCTTGGACTCTGCTCAAGTGTAGCAATAGCAGCACTCTAATTTCCCTCAGCAAGAAAGAGCAATATAGTTTACGGCAAAAAGCGCCTAATGCGATTGGGTTTACTATTTTTATTTGCTTTTAAGATGTTAGAAGTTAGAAACCAGCTGAATGTGAGTAGAATAACGACGATGCAATGAAGGCGCCACATTGCCGACGACGCAACTATGACGGCATGGAGACGATGGCCGCAGCTCTGCGTGCAACCGGTGAAACTGTGTTGCCGATATTGATTTGCAAATCTCGAATGAGCGCAAAGAAAAGGCTATATATTCCAACATGTGCAGCCGCAGTTCACATACTTCATGTGCTATGTTCATTTACACAAGGTTGAGTTAGGGTGCCACTTCACGCAATCCTGTGAAAACTAATATATATGCAGAAGGTGCCGCCACCTATAGTCAGGTATTTAAAATCAAATGAGCATGACACCAGAACTGTAGAAGAAAGCAGGTAAATAATATTTGTTCGGTAAACAGAGAGTGAGAAACAGCGCACTAACGATCCGTGCAGTCTATACGAAAAATAAAGCTACAGTAAACAATATATGACTTAGTAACAAGGCAGCTCGCTGGTGAACATGTAAAGAGGCTTGCGATTCCATTATTGTTTATTAACTGCGACAGTATACCAAGTTTGGCTAGTGAAGAGCCCGCTATACCAAAATCATAGATCAGCACACACAAAAACACATAAAAACACTATTCAAGAGTGTGGTACGAATATAAAAGAAAAAAGTACCTTTAAATCCACCATACATACATGAAGTGAAGCCACAGCAGTAGATAGGTTTAGATATCGTGCGATGCTGTTTGCCTTTTGAAACAGCTTTTGTCTCTTGAGTGAGCTCTGATTCGATGCCTGCATCTATCTCTGACTGGTTGGATTGCGCACTATGCCTTTTCTCGGAGTGTTTTTTCGCTGAGGGCAAGACGCTGTTTTGGAGGTCGTTGGTTTCTAATCAGAATTTGGATGTTTTCTCCCGGCGCCCGTTTATCGACGAAGGGCCCAGATCTCAGATTTCAGAATTGCGCGCCTCCTCTCTAAGCCTTGTTGATTGCTATTAGCACATCTAGAAAGAGACATGATTGTAATGACGCCCCTTTTGTTGTTGCACTGTTAAGAAAATGCAAGCTTGTTTTGACACTCTAAGCCGACAAAAGCGGAAGACAGGGCCCAGCGCTCTCGCCACTTTATTATTTGGTACTCTAAGGTAATGGAAAGTGATTTCTAAGTAATTTCTAAGGAAAGTAACTCTAAGTAATTTTTTAAGGCGAAGCTTTCCTTGGGAACCATACCAGGACTTCGCTGACCATGGGTAAGGGGTACTGCAGACTGCTCCTGCTGTCTTGACGAGTATCGTACCTGAAAAAAAATAGAAGTGAATTACGTGCCTGATGGTCGGATCAAATCTGGGTCTCGCCGCACAGCAACTTGATGATATACAGATTGGGGGACATTCGCGCGTATGCCTCCACCGTGCCAACGCAAACTAGCTTTTTCAAAGAGTCGCCGTGCGTGTCACAGTGCTCCGCGCATGTGCGAGAGGGAACATGCCCGCCCGCCGATATCCTTCAGGCCAGTGACGTACGAATGAAATCTGTGCTGAATCTGTTTAGCTTTTATGACTAAATTTTGATGCTCTTGCAGCGTTGGGCATTTACTGTTTGTGGAGTGTTTCACCACATTTGTGGTCAGGATATAAAGTGGGACAAGATGGCAAAGGCCTTTGAAGCAGCTCACAATGATGAAAACAGAAGTACTTATTAAGTATTCATACATGCAGCGCTTATAGGCGGTGCATACATTCACACATATCGAAAATTTGCGCTGTGTATTGGGAGGCGAAATTTTTAAGGTGGTATGAATTGCTAATTTTGGAAGTTCTAAGAATGTACGTTTCATAAGCTTCCTCCCTTTCCATACACTGCCGTCATGGTCCTCATTGTAGAAAACTTCTATGGCCCATTTTCGCAGTGAAGCTGTACATGGCAAGGTTCTGGAAAAAAAATTGCGCGCTTCTATCGAGCCGCCTAGATCGAGAATTTCTCCCTATACGTGGGCCGGTCCCGAAGATAGTGCAATATCGGGCCTACTCGTGGTGCAGGTGAAGCAGACTTTAAGCACACCGCCAACTTGGCAATAAAACTTAGTTATCTTATGTCCACATGCAACCCATATTGGCTATTAAGCTGATAAGTACAGATACTACCCTTTCACCCGCGTCGGCCGTATCTACGCTCGTACCTCCCTTTCTTTGTCGGCGTTCCAAGCGCTTAATCTCTTTTCCTTGCTGTCAGCGGTACCGCGGTGACAGTACCGTAAGCGTGCTGCTCACCAGGACCGCGAGACTGAAAGAAATGCGAACTGTCCATGTGGCGCCGATCCCGCCATCTTAGAACATTTCCCCGGAGGAACGACTAGGTTTCAGTGGGAGCATGGGAGGAATCAATTTTGTGTGGCCTGTAATTGTATGTGACCGCTTGTTGTTTTCGAGTGACCTCACAACCGTTACTGCACTGCGGGACATCGACCAGCGCACAATCGCCTGGGATACGATGAAGCAGTGTGTGCCCCCGGAACGCGGTGAAGTACGTGTCATGTTCTACGTGCCAGGATTCTTTACTAAAAGGTATCGTGTCGTGTTTTTTAACAACACATGGGTATGTATAACTTCCAGTGCCTCATCATCTCCCAAGGCTTAGCATTGTGTAGGAACGAGTAGTCGGGCTTCGCCTTCCATTTATGTGCACGATGCGTTTGACGCACGGCAGTGGACAGTTTGTCATTAAGGGGACCACATACCCTCGTGATCCACCTTCACTGAGTGGAATGGCACTGGATTTTTATAAAATTCTCACTTCCTGCTTCCCCATTCTTACTCTACTACGCTGCCTTTTTGAAATCGCCGGCTATGGAGGTTATTTTGTACTCTCGTCTTGAATTTTCACGTAGGCCTTGAAGTATTGCCTTGACGTCTTGAAATGTCATTACGGAGTGATCTTACACGGTTGAGGCTGCTGATTACGGGTCCACGCAAGAGCAACGATGTTAGATACCCTTGTCATTAGCGGACGCTCAAGACAGTTTCGTTATCTTGCACGCAATATCATTCTGATACACTATACTTCGCCACAAAAAAGCAATTATCGATGATTAAGCTGCTAAATCACTTATGATGTGACGTAACACTGCTTCGACGCCTTTACTGTTGGCGTAAACTTCACTAATGAATACTGCCATCACATTCGCATGGCTGGCTCACCTATGTGCTCTGAGTGAAGACCGTGAGGAGCCAATACATCACATCATCTGACATTGTTCCCGCTTTATTGACCAACGACAAACTTCTCGGTGTGAAGCGAGCAGACGGACAGCCGACTAATTACCGAAGCTCTGGTTTTCAGAGCCGGACCTGCCCCTTCGTCATCCCAGAGAACCACACAATCGCTTTCTCAGTACCGTAGAGCAATTGATTTCACTGCCAGACCTAGAAGAGCTGCATTTTGCCTTATCTCACTTGCCATCGGCTATTTCTCTTCAGTTCCTCTCCCCATGCGTAGAATAACTGCACAAGGTCTAGTTTAACTCATGGCCTGTGCTTCTTTCTCTATTTGTCGCTCTTTAAAATATAGAAATTCAGAACATGCCTGCGGGAGGTATTAATACTTTAGAGCCATAATTCTCAACGTCTCCTTTCACCTGCACTGAATTTTATACGCTGGGCTTCTTCGATTTTCCACTTCTGGCTACTCGCAGGCTGCCAGAGCCAGCCAGGGCGTCTTTGTTTTTCGCGGGTTGCTCCACCCACCGCGCCACGTACTTCCGCCGGGCGTTCGTTTTGCTCGGGCTGGGTGGCTCTGGCTACTCGTGAGCTGCCAGAACCTGCCAAGACGATTTTGGTCTGGGTGCTCTCTGGAAGTTCTGGGACTAGCAGACGAGTAAAAGAAGCGATGGACGCTCGCTGCCATCTTTGCGGGACTTGCCGAATTGCAACGCCGGCGCTTGAGGACTTAAAGTTACTTGGCTCAGCCAACTGTCTACGGTCATCTTCGGATTTCCTTACTTCTAGCGTTATGTTTTTAGGTGCTAACGCTCCATTCCACATTGCGAAGAGGTGTGATACGAGCAGTGGTAAACCGTTTGAAGCTTTTGTGTGTATTTGTGTGTGTGTCCCCTGAAGGCTTCTTCGCGGCGGTGATCAGCGGGCCACGCTCTCATGCGTGCATGTTATCTGCGTCGTGTTCCACGCAAGTCGTAGATGCTCATTCACCACATTGCGGCAGATTTTTGGTTCCTCCTTCTCTGGTGACCCCCGCAAGGGCGTCTGGATAAGCAGGCACTTGCTGTGTTGCGACACCACGTACCCGAGCACACAAGGGTTGGACCCTCCCGCGTGTAGCCGTGCGCGGCTTACCCGTGTCTGGAGAAAGGGGGAACCTGGGGTTTGAGCCGATGCTGGGTGTTTGGACCTTCAAGGCCCCCCGCCGGAGGCAACATACCTCTTCGGCCTCTGCTTCATATAGACGGCACCTCCAGATTGACCCACCCGGAGAAAATCGGCAGTCGCCTTTTCCTGTCCCTCTATTTAATGTTTTGCTTTCCCTCTCGCTGTCTCTTCTTTCCTGTCTTCTTATCACTTCTTCTCACTTCCGAATTTCTAGGCGGCAAGGGTTAACCTGGATTATGTATCCAACCTTGGGTACCTATTATTAGGTTATAGTAGCTACGTACAGATGGCGTCTGCGTTTCCTCCCGGACTCATGGCGACCCCTTGTTGGGTGCGGTGGTGGGTGGCTGGCGTACCTACCCGAAATTAAATGAATTCTGTATGGCTAAGACGTCATTCGCCCTCTTTTCAATCGTCCTCTTTCAAAAAGAGCGTGCACCGAAGAAACGTTTCAGCTATTCAGCGAGCGCAAAGAAACTTTCCCCCGCTTCCATGTAATACACAGTCAAGATCCAGAAAAGACAGTCAGAACTATCTCACCTTTCATCGTAGCTAAACGTCTTACCGACACAGTAGGTGCTGGCTACAAAGTGACAAAAATGAGCAGTGGCGACCTTCTTCTTGAGGTCCGCGACACTCAGCTGCATGGCAAACTCTCCAATATCTTATTAGCATTTCGTAATGTGGCAAACACTGTTACCACCATTCGATCATTGAACATGTGTAAATGAGTCATATTTGATGAAGCTCTCTTGAGCCTGAGCGACGAAGAGCTCCTGGAGGGCTGGAAAGAACACAATGTGATTCAAGTGCAAAGAATAAAGATCAAGCCAGACAACCAAGATATCCCAACTAAGCATCCCATCCTCACCTTTGCATTGAGCGTGCTGCCAGAAACCCTAGAAACGGGATATAACAAAATTTGAGTCAGGCCTTGCATCCCAAATCCCCGAACATGCTTCAAATGTCAGAGATATGGTCACGGTTCGCAAAGCTGCCGCGGCCGACTGACCTGTGCAGAATTTGGCGAAGACGAACACGAATCCAACCACTGTAGTGGCACACTCCGCTGTCCCAACTGTGACGGTGGACACGCAGCATACTCTCCAACTTGCCCCATATGGAAAAAGAAAAAGACATAATCACAATGAAAATCAAAGGGAACATCTCATTTCAAGAAGCGCGGAAACGTGTTTCCTTTTTCCATACCTCAGGGTATGCTGATGCGGTGCGCAAGGGGGCAACGTCGCAGCAGACTCCGGTTCCAGCCCGGCCCACAAAGAGTGTGGTTGCGGCCGTGCTACCAGCCCCCTTGGCGTCAGCAGCCAGCCCTGCTTCGCCGTCCCTGAAGGAGGGCCCATCGACTTTGGGTTGGTGGCCTCTAAGACCCTGCTTTTCGAGGCAAGACCTACTGTGTAAACACCCAGCTCGTGTAAGCGGAAGTCCAGCAGCTCCCAAGAGTCAATGGACACAACCCCGAGCCAGACGGCGCATCCAGCGCCTCGGGAGCGGCGCGAATCTCGCGACCCCTCTAAGAAAGAGAAAACCCAAATCACGCGGCCAGAAAAAGCTCCGTAAGTAATTTCTCCAACTTGACTCCTTTTGACACACAGCATAAAAACGCCAACAATATGGCTACACAAATAATACACTGGAACGTTAGAGGTCTTATCCACAACCTCGATGACAATAAACTCTTACACAAATGTAACCTAAAGGGTCTGTGTGTTCAGGAAACACATCGTAAATGTATATGAAAAAACTTTCTTCGTCAGTACACCATCTACTGTAAAAACCACAACGAGGCGAATACCTCGCCCGGCGGTATAGCAATAGTTGTGGACAAGTCCGTAGCTTGTCACCATGTCGCCCTTCAGACGCCCCTTGAGGCAGTGTCGATTCGGAGAATTCTTTTTAATACTCGAGGGGTCGTTTCATTAAAAGTTTTCTTGTGAACTCCGGTGCATGCCTCTTCAACAAGAAGAAGCCAACGTATTATAATATTCATCATAATTCATATTCATCAATAGAACTGTCGATTGGCTCTGCTTCAATTCTTCCGGACTTATAATAATTTTACTGCCAAGTCGCTATGGAATTTTTTAATGAAATTTACAGCAATGCTCATTGTACCGTTGGAAGTGTCTTATCCAGAAGTCATAAGTTCGCGAAAATTACATTTTATTCTGGTATATTTACTGTGGGCATCGACGCGCCACTCGAGCGCGTGAGAGCACTTGAAGTTTGGATTAGCAGTGAAGGTCCGCCCGCCAACCACGAAGACGGGCGAAAGAGCCAATGAAAGCGTTGTGCTTTAAAAGTAAATGCTACCTGCATGGATTAGAGTAAACGTTTATACAGATAGAATGAGTAGCGCTAGGTGGTGCTGAGATAGTGGAGATTAGGGTGACTACGAAAGTCTTTGCCATATGTATACGTACCTTTTTTTGTTTAAGGTCCCCCTCAACTGTACTATAAAAGATAAAGCTTCTTAAACACTTGAACCAAATTATTTTTTCCAGATAATGATATGGCGGTAACAATACCTACAGCTTATAGTCAACTCTTCGGCGAAAACTCTTTTGGTGACGGAAATACCGATGCCAAAGAACATGCACTCGCCATGAATAAAAGAAAAACAAAGATCATGACTTTGCGCACCCTGTGCGGGTCTCTTGTTCACAATAAAGACGTAAGCATGGGCGCGCGACTATTTATGGGTGAGGTGGCGCAACGTGCCGGGTGTATACCTCGGGAAGTTTAGCCTGCGTCCCGTCATCGTGCGTCTAGTTGATTAAATGTAGTATGATTCTAAATGCATACGGGAAGATAGGGGTTTCTCGGGTGCGATGGTAGCTGCCGAGTTCCAGTCAGTGCTCCAGTCAGAGTTCCAGTCGGGATGTTCCATCAGGGTGCTCGCGGCTGTGTGGCTTTTGGCGATGTCAATCATCTGTCGCTTGAAGCGCCGTTAAAAAATTTCCCGTCTTGCCGACCGTAGCCTTTAAAAATTCTTGCAAGGATTTCTCTTGTTCCCACTGTATATGGCACCGCCGCACGCCTCACTCTTTCTTTCGCCGTTTCACGGCGGGGCTTCACTCATTTGTGCTCCTACATTCTCAGCAGTTGTGAAAAGTAACCTTTGTTTAAGAGGCCCCTTTTCACTAACTCCAGCTACGTTTCGTGGGGCTGTAACGAACGCGGTACAACCGGAAAAAGACTGCTGCTGTGACGGATCGCTTTTGCCCAGTTGAGTGCATCGAGTCGAAGCCCATGTGCGCTGGCATTCTGTACGCATTAGTCCTAAAGCCACTTGAAGTTCTCGCTATGAGGACGTCGAGGAAGGGCATGCGGCCATTGGCTTCGTCTTCAGCCGTGAACCGTATGCACGACTGGAAGAATGCTTACATCTTCATGTGATTAAGGGACCCATACGGGCCCCGAAACGTCATGTTCTTTATTTTTGTTGTATTCTTAACGACCGCATGTTTTTGGCACCAACATATACAGCTGTATGCAAACGGGCACGTCATGAAGCTTTTGTTTACTTATTTTTTTTTTTAATTGGCACGGCGCTTCTTTACATACACAAAACAATGATGAACATGTTCGTTGGCCGTTTTCCTTTGAAGCTAGGCTCCTAAATAAAGAATACTAAAACAGCGTAGATTTTAGACTACGGGCGGAATGCGCTCTCCTTGGGCGAATAAATATGGCATGATGAATTTAGCGGTTTTCTAATATTGCATTTACGACCCAAGAATAATGTTTGTCTGAGCTCGTTGGTTGCAGATAGCACAAATGGTTTCCAGCAGAACGTACTGACACAGACAGATAGAGACGACGACACAGGCTGACCCTCCGTGGTTGCTTAGTGGCTATGGTGTTGTGCTGCTAAGCACGAGGTCGCGGGATCGAATCCCGGTCATGGCGGCCCCATTCCGATGGTGGCGAAATCCGAAAACATTCGTGTACTTAGAATTAGGTGCACGTTAAACAGCCCCAGGTGGTGCAAACTTCCGGTCCAATTTCCGGGTTTTCGCACGCAAGGCCCCATGATATTTACCACAGGCTGCACTGGCAACTGAATGTTTATTGTTGACTTTCTACACTTTACATAGCACAAGGCTGCCAATACTTCTTTTTGGGTGATGCAGATTATCTGACTCCTTGGGTTGAAATGCCGTCTTTGCACAAGTAGCCTTTTTGTTTTTCGGTTAGTAAAATTCATGGTGTACCCATGCAAGATTGCCCGCTTCTGTCAATTGCATGGCTTCAAAAATTTTGCACCTCAGCTTCTACTTAATTTTTCCAAAAAACCTTGATGTCGAGAAATGGAAGCGTACAATGGTGCTGGCGATAATGAAAAGCGAGATGCCTAGCGGAGATTGCTTCCAAAGATGCTGCGTGCTCTCTTCTCCTGTCGTTGAGACACCTGCCTGTTTGTCCTATATATTAGCGGCCACATGATAACGGTATATCATATATCACCCTTGTCTCGCAGTTAGTGTGCTTCTTCTTGCAGTTTAATGTGCATTACTTATTTTCCTGTCCATTATCGACTAATGCACACATTGAATGCGCCTTGTTTGGTGCTGAGCTTACAACCAGGATGCGTTCCTTTCCGACTAACTTCTTTAGCTTGTGGTTTAAGCCTTGTGCATAAGGCACAACGGCCACCTTCTTCCTTTTCTGTAGAATGTTTTCTTGTTGAACCTTACCGTTCAAGACGCTCGTATTATTTAGCAACCCTTCGGCGACTGCTTTATGCAGGCCTTTGGTATAGCTAGCGTTATTTAGCCTGGTTACCCGGTACATGAAGCTCGCTTCCGTTACGCGATGGCACTATGGCTCGTTTCACCTTTTTGAAATGGTCGGAAACGTATGTCAGAAACCAGTTGCAAGAACAGGTTTCGTATTTCCAGCCTGTGTGCTATATTTTGAAGGTAATGACCAAATCAACAAACCTAATTCTTTTTTCCTTCTGGCATTTCATATGTAAAACTAAAATCTGGACATGCTTCATGGGAAGTGGTCCAGAAACCTTCCTTGCATTTGTTTAGTTCTACCTCAACCGCTGTCTTGCATGACACAACAAAATATTCCACATAGCGAAATATTGCTGGAACGTGATTGTCTCTTAAGCCATCCTCGATATTTCTGCCCGCTGATGCGAGCAAAAGGTAACACAAGTACGGTGCGAGTCGTAAGCCGATGCATACTCCGCTGCTCTGAATGTAGTGCCATTCTCTAATACAAATGCAATCTGCATTGAGATAGGAGGATAGAAGTTCGAGGCAGGTAACGACGAAAAAGCCAGCATTATTCTGCAATGGTACAATTCCTTTTTGGTTGCATTGCTGCTTGTAGCACCGCCAGCATACCTGAATGGGGGGACGGATTATTACACGTCTTGAATGTCGACAGAAAAAGATGTCAATATCCGCAAATCACGAGAAGGAAAGTAGCGTACGACAGCTTCCGAGTTTTCGATTCTGTACGGGTCATGGACGTTGAGCAGCGACAACTACCTAGCCAGATACGTTGATACTTGTGCCTCCCACGTGTTCCTTTCCGACAAGATGACACAGAAGAGTACGTTTTCTTTGTGGGTCTTCGCAGTAGAAAATGCATAGTGATTCCTTTCGAGTCCTAAAATTCTGTGCATAGGTGGCGCTGGGCAGAAGAATTGAAGAGGCCTTAAAATACAACCACCTGTTCTAACAATATTTCGTTGCGTGGATAATGTTCTCGTTTTATGTAATACAGAAGATGAGCTAGAAATAAACAATTATAGGGCAGATGTCCTGACCACCTTCCGTGAGGCATGTCCGGATATAAACTTCACCTTTGAAATGCCCCCCAAAAAAAGACAAGGATTTTGGTTTGGTCATCACCTTCATAAAGCAGCACACATGCGGGAAGTGCGAAACCCACTCTTTCAATGAAGTCCTGCGATGCGTTTCCGACCATTCCAAGAATGTAAAATGAGCCACCCTAAAGAAGTCTTGTCATCACGTAATGGAAGAGAGCTTCATGCACTGGGTAACCAGGCTCACCAACGCTGGCTATACGAAAAGCCTCTTTACAGCGGTCGCCGAAGGGTGGCTAAAGAATACGAGACTCTTGAACAGCATGATTCGAAAAGAATAAAACATTCTACAGAAAAGGAAGTTGGTTGCCGTTGTGCTTTATAACCACAAGCTAAAGAAGGAAGGCATGACTGTTATTTGCTCAGCATCAAAGCAGTCGTATTCAACGTGTGCATGAGCTAATAATGCCTAGGAAAATAAGCAATGCACAATAAAAAACAAGAACAAGCAGAGTACCTGCAAGGTAGGGGTTTCATTTGATAAACCTTTATCATGTGGCCAATGATATAAAGGACAAACAGGCAGGTGTTTAAATGGCAGGAGAAGAGAGCATGCAGCATCTTTGGAAATAATCTACGCTGGGCACACCGTGCTTTTCATTATCGCCAGCACTGCTACACCGTTCGATTTCACTACATCAAGGTCTTAGGAAAGAGCAAAGACAAATTGACACGCGAGATTTTTGAATCTATGGCAATTGACAGAATCGCACAATCTTGCATCAGTACACCATCAATACTACTAACAGAAAAAGAAGAGGGATACTTCTGCAAGGATGTTGTTACAACCGAAGGAGTCGAATAATCGACATGAAACAAACGAGAAGCATTGACTGTCTTCCGCTATAAAACGTGTAGGAAATCAATACTAAGCATTTCACTGATACTCCAGCGTGTGTCATCGTCTCTTTTTGCCCATTGCGCACTGCGGCTCTCACAGAATGCGGTCAGCTAACAATCCGATTATCTTCATCCCACAGCTTGCACTGGTACTGCTGCTCTATGCCGGTCCGAGTTTCGAGCCACCTTGACAAGCCGAAACAACATGCGTGGTCAATGCCACCAGTATCAGCCTACGACGAGAGTCCGTGCCGTTCAAATCATAGGGACCCCGTGCTGCATCACTCGTCATCTACCTGCGCGGACGCTGGAGGCATGGGCTGTGGGCATGACCTGTGCCCACCGCCACCACTCAACCCAGCTATAAAAGACCATATCAAGCAAGGCCGGGCCATTGGGCACGGCGGCACTCACGGAATGCGGTCAGCTGACAATGCGCCTATATTCATCCTACAGCTGATGAGGCGATATGGAAAGTGCATCTGCTCAAATGATCCCTTTGAACTTGTGCTGCCGTGCCCACGGCTATATGTTGTTCTGATTTTGTGATTGAGCATGCGATGCATATACATGAACTTTTATTGCTTGGCGGAGACATTCAGACGAATCCAGGGCCTGAAATCAGCCATCAAATAAAAAAAATAGCTGGAATATAACAGCGATTAAGGAAGTTCGCCTGGCTAAAACAGACAAGAAATTCGACCTACTGACAAGACTAGAAGAAAAGGTCGACTGTTGTCAAGAACAAATAGCAAATATGAATATTGTTATCAAAGACATGCAAGAAAAAATCGATGGTCTAGAGAATCGTAGCAGGCGAACTAATCTGCTAATATACGGCTTACCGGAGGTAGAGGGAGAGACACCATCGATACTTGAAAGTGTGGTGAACAAAAACATAATTCTAGATACGCTAGAATTAAAACCAGTAGCAATCGAACGTATAGACCGGATTGGTAGAGGAGCGCCGAACAAGCTTAGGCCTGTAATTCTTAAGCTACTTAACACAGGAGACAAATCTTCAATACTAAAATCGGGACACAAGCTTAAAGATACAGGACTAATCATTGGAGAAGACCCTTTTCAAAACGCATACGCGATATCCGAAGGAAAATTTGGAACAGTGCGAAAGCAAACGACAAAAAAATTAGAAAGTTTCCCTTGTTTTTGATAAGTTATACATAAATAATCGAGCATATTTTTGGAGTAATGAGAAAGAGGACAAGGTCCCACTTAATGAAAAAACGTGTAGAAGTAGCTAATGCAAGTGCAGCAAAGGTGGTGAGCGTACCCAGCGACCAAACAAAAAAGGGAGCTACTACTCGTCGCACTGCAAAATCACCAAACAAACACTCCTCGCGGTGAACGCAAGAAGCGTCATCAACAAGCCTGAATCACTTGAAAATCTGTTCATTGATCATGAACCTAACCTGGCAGCCCGAACAGAAACATGGCTCCCGCCTGACGTTTTTGATAACGAGTTCCCACCGACCAACTATTCTGTGGTCCGGAAAGACCACCCGACACGTGGTGGGGGAGTGGCGTTATTGATAAAAAAGGGCCTTTCCTTTGTGGCCCTTCAAGAGGTATAAAGCGCAGAGGCCATCTTTTGCAAACTACTTTGTGACGGTACGACCATATTCATAGGTTGTGTTAATCGGAGCCCAAACTCTGGTGATTCTTCCATCAGTGTCATTGATGATTATATAGAACGTTACGTGTATGGTTCCCGCGTTGTCCTTATGGGTGACTTTAATCTGCCAGGTATTAACTGGAACAGTGTGTGCTACTCGTCATCAGCTTCGGATGCATTGTTTGACCTTATGCTACCCTTCAATCTTCATCAGATCGTTTCACGCCCCATCTGCTCACAGGGAAATATTCAGAACATGCTAGGTCTAATCTTTTTCAGTAATCACTTTGACATAAACCGCATAAAAACTGATGTAATACATGGTATATCAGATCACGACGTACCAGTGTGCATCGTACCTCTTGGTGACAGCATAACCGCTGATTGTTCTGCATCTGTAGTAAGAGACTTGGAAAACGCTGATGACAATATCATACTAACGCACCTAGCTCATGAATTCCAGCATTTTTCAGAAATTGGCTCCAATGCTTCAGTAGATGTAAATTCCCCTTTGGTTTCATTTGAAATCGTTTGTACTTTACTGTCTCACTCACTACGTACCTACAAAAACAACGCGCCCTCAAAAAATAATCCACGGATCACGCGAAAAGTTATTTAAGCAAAGCGACGTTTGGAAAGGTTACGTAGAGCAATAAAACAGAAGGCGGGGGAGAATCCAGATTTCAGAAATTACCGGACGCCATCGCGGAATTCAAACTTCAAGCTAAACGTGCTAAACAGCGCTACTTTGACGAAATACTACCTAATTGTCTTGTTAATAACCCCCAGAGGTTCTGGAATTACTTTCGTGCTAATAAAAAGGCTGCATAACATTCTCTTCCCGAAGAAAAAACTGCTAACGCTACCGCATGGATGGGATGCAGAACTTTAATAAGGTCCTGAGGTACGTGACTCAGCGCGCTGCGGGCCGCTCCCACGTTGGGACAGTCAGGCCTTGCCCGACCGCCGCATCGTGGGCCCTCTTTTTTTTCGGTCAGTGTTTGCTATAGATGACAATATTATTGCCGCATTTGCACCGCAACATCACGAGAAAATCGCTAAACTCGACATTACGGACACCGGTATTCTTAATCTACTGCTTAAACTTGACCCCAAGAAAGGTTGTGGCCCCGACGACGTACCTAATGCTTTCCTTAGACGATATGCGGAGTGGTGTAGTAAATACCTTGGCCTAGTTTTCCGGAAATCACTTACGACTTCACAACTACCACATGATTGGGAAATCGCAAAGGTAATCCCCATCCACAAGGGAGGCGACACAACATTACCTTCAAATTTCAGACCCATTTCACTAACTAGCACACAATGTAAATGAACTTCTCAAATACTTAATCTTAAAGCACATGACAATATTCCTAGAGCGCATTAATTTTTTGCCTCCCAACCAACACGCTTTTCGCAGTCTTCTATCGACAGAAACTCAACTAACAGAACTAGTCCCCGCTCTTACTGTTACAGTTACTAACCACGGTCAAACTGACTTGATTCTACTCGATTTGTACAAGGCTTTCGACTGTGTATGTCACAGCAAACTAATAGCTAAAGTTGAAAATGTTTTTGGCAAGTAACCGCTCGCAATTTGTGGTTTACGAAAAAACGCTTTCTAACACAGTCGCAGTAACCTCCGGAGTCCCCCAAGGGTACCATTTGTTTTCTTACTCTATATTAACGATATCAGAGCTAACATCAATTGCAATATAAAATTATTCGCGGACGACTGCGATATATACAAAGAATATAATCATTAAATGATCATATTAAATAAATGATTCTCTAGCTCACATAGCTCATTGGTGCTCTAAATTGCACATGCAAATAAACATACAAAAGCCCGCGATCATGACTGTAACCAGGAAAGTGGTATCATCAATCTTTGTATACGCAATCAACAGCACTCCCCTTAACAAAGTTGAAGAGCACAAATATCTAGACGTTTCATTAACGTCCGAGCTCAAATGGGACGAATATATCAGTAATATAATCTCAAAGGGGCTGCGCAAACTATTTTTCTTAAAAAAAGCCTGGCTATCACAACGAAGACAACGAAGCTGCTAGTTTATGCATCAAAGGCCTGTTCTCGAATACGCTAACACAGTCTCGTTTCCGCATACACTGACTAACATAAGTAAACTAGAATCAATACAAAGAAAAGCTGTGAGGTTCATCCATAACAAATATAAATATATAGACTCCCCAACAAATCTTTTAACCCAGTCCGGTGTGCGAACGCTATCCGCAAGGGCGAAACAAGCTCGCTTAAAATTCTTGTTTCAACAACTAAAAAATAACTATAGGAGAAATATCTCCAAATATATTTCATTCTCGAAGGCTCGACCTACACGTATCAAGCATGCTCACACATTGACAGAATACGCGTGCAAAAATGACACGTTTAAGTATTCTTTCTTCCCGCTCGCAATAGCAGATTGGAATCAACTTGATCCTATTATAACTAACATTGAATAATTATCCGAATTTATCTTACAAATAGAGAAAAAAAGACTGTGTGTGAATAACAGTACCTATGCATGCAGGGGAACCGGCACAGATTGCTTTATTCGTTAGGAAATTTTAATAAACCCTCTCATTTACAACTTATTCGTTTGCCATAATGATTCTCAAACACTCGTAGTTTCATTTTAGTTAGTTCTGTTTTATTACTTGCCCCTAGTGATACCTGTGCCATTGTTATAACGCTTCTTGCTTTCTCCCTTTCTCTTTTTTGCCATTATTTACTATTCCGTTTGATCTCAGCATGGTTTACTTGTATAGTATGTATAACTTACACTGCTTATGTCGTTCTTTTTGTATAAACTATACTTTGATTAACTTGTACTGTATAGATGAATTACTGTACTGCTCAACTGCCACGCTCTCGAAGAAGAGCAGCAGTATTGAAAATAAATAAAACGTAAATGTCAGTACGTTCTGCTGGAAACCACTTCTGCTATTTGCAACCAACGAGCTCAGGAAAACATTATTTTGAAGTTCCTTTCTAGTTTTCTGAGCCCTTCTGCGTTCCTAGCTACAAGCATTTCACGCCAACACGTTGAGCCCCAGCATTGCTACTGCTCACAGTAGAGCGAGAAGGCTGTCTCGAAGAATCAAGAAGAACATAATCCCCGATGAAGTCGTGAAATTGTTTGGAGTCATTTCTTTGAATTCTTTGAAGTCGTGAAATTCATTGAAGGCATGTCATTCCCCCTTGGGAATGACATGCAAAGCGAATAGCGAAAATTCTGGTGACGGAATTACAGAGACAAATTCGTCTACTTGAATATTTTCTGCACTGGAGATGCCCCACTGCTAGTGCGTTCCTTCAGCAAATGAGGGTCACTAGTTTGGCGACGGAACTTCTATGGTGTCCGACATTCCTTCCTACCCTGAGACTGTGCCTTTCCACCCGCGAAAAGACCTGTTCCATAAGCGCACCACTTCAAACACTCGGAAACGTCATAGTATCATTTCGTACGACACACATATTGGAACTTCGTTCTAAGTAAGCAGGGCACCCAAAACTGAGCAATGCTGACAGAGTAGCACTTCTTCGAGGGATCAAGAGCAAAGCAAATGAAGAGCGCGCTGTAATGATTGTTGCGGAAGGAACTGACTGCCTTGAAAAGGTAAGGAACCCAGCATGACAGGGCATCATCTTCATATCTAGCATGCGCGAACTTAAAAGACAAAGGCCTAAAACTGTGCCTCGCTGATAAAGAGAGAGCCTGCTTCGTAGTCGCAGACGACATCTACAGCACAAAAGGCAGTGAGGCCTTGAAGTAAAACTTTCTCGCTGTGAAACTTCAACGTCTAACTGAAGCAAGAAAGAATGTAATGTATATTCTAAGCCATGCGAAACTGTGCCACCAACGCATACAAGTCGATGTCTCGAAATGTAATACTCCCTCTGCATTTTTTACCGTGAAGACCCACGACGAAAACATTCCCTTCAGGATCATCGTGTTGGAAAGGAAGATGTGGCAGGCACAAGTTTCAACGTATCTGGCAATGCAGTTGTCGCGGATCGACGTCCATGACCCATACAGACTAGGAAATTTGGAAGCTGTCATACCCTACCTTCATTCTCATGGTTAGGTGATATCGGAAGCTTGTTCTGTTCACATTCAAGACATGTATTACTTAGTTCCCAATTAAGGTATGCTGGCGGTGCACCAGCATCAATACAGGCGAAATGCATTTTACCATCCCAGAATAACGCTGGCGGTTCCGTAGACACCTTCTAATTCTATCCTCCTACCTCAATGGAACTGTAATTTGTGTTGGAGAACAGCACTACATTGAGAAAGGCGGAGTGTGCATCGGCTTACCAGGTGCACCGTAGTTGTGTGACCTTTTCCTAGAACTAGCGGGCAGAGGAATTTAGCATGCCTTAAAGGAGAACCACATTCTAGCAATATTTCGCTATGTGGATCCCTTTCTCGTGTTATGCAATACAGCGGATGAGTTAGATTTTAAGAAATGCAGGTAAGTTGTCCTGAGAACTTCGCACGAAGCTTGTCGGGATTTAAACTTCACGTTTGAAATTCCAAAAAGAAAAATAATTAGCTTTCTGGATTTGATCATCACCTTCAAAATGCAGCGCACATGATAGGAGTACAAAACCCGTTCTGTCGACGGGTTCCTGTCATACCTTTCCGTCCATTTCAAAAGTGTGCTACACGGTGCTACAGGCCGCGCTGACGAAGTCGTCTCATCACGTAGTGGAAGAGAGCTTCATGCATCAGGTAACCAGGCTTAACAACGCTGGCTATTCCAAAGGCCTGCATAAGCAGTCGCCGATGGGTTGGTAAAGAATACGAGACTCTTGAACAGTAACGTTCAACAAAAAGAAGACATTCAACAGAAAAGGAAGAAGGCCGCCTTTGTGCCTCATGTACACGGCCTAACCCACAAGCTGAATACAGCCGGAAAGGAAGGCATCACGGTTGTACGCTCAGCACCAGACAAGGCGTATTCAATGCGTCCACTAGTCAATAATGGCCAGCAGAATAAGCAAGAAGCGCTAAACTACAAGAGCCACACCACCTGGGAGACAGGGGTGATATATGATATACCTCTATCATGTGGCCGACAATATGTAGGACAAACAGGCAGGTGTGTCAATGATAGGACAAGATAGCATGCATCATCATTGGAAGGAATCTCGGCTGGGCGTCTCGCGTTTCGTAGCTTCCAGCACCATTGCATCGTCGAATTTAACGACATCAGAGTTTCAGTAAAAAGTAAAGACAAGCTGACGCGGGAAACTAGAAGCCATGGCAATTGACAGAAGCGTGCAATCTTGAATTGGTACACCATTAGTACTACTATACTCTAGGAAAAAAATGGGTAAAAAGCAAGTCACAGCACATTTACCCTCTTTTTCTTTTATACAACCCCTTTTTGCGTGAGTAGAGTCCCAAAACATTGGCCAACGCTTCTGCATGAGTCAGTTTATTGCAATGGCTTGTGAAGAGTCGTCTTGAAAGATGGCGACTCCGTTGTGATTTGAGATAAGTCTGGCCCACAGGAAGATTATGTAGCAAGTAGGTGACGCCCCCTCGGACATAATCTTGGTTCACCCGCCAAGCTCGGCGGCCTGCTATAGCTCGGCAGGCAACAGTGGTCACCCGCACCACAATAAACACCGACGAGCACGGCAGCTCGCCGGTCAGTAATCTTTGAGCACCACCACGCTGAGAAGCCCTCCCTTGTTCACGACCCGGGGTGGATCGTGACACTGGCGACGAGGATGGGATCCTCGTGACTCTAGCGACGAAGCTGGCGACGAGTACCTACGGAGCGTCGCACGCCGCCGCGAGCGGCGAAACACCGCCCCCCGTTGCTGTCGCCATGCCGCTGTACGGAAGGCTCGAGCCGTTCGAGGGAGATGGGTCCGCCTGGCAAATTTACGAGGAGCAAGTCCACGTGTTCTTCCGGGCAAACGACACACCCGAGGCCAAACAGCGGGACATTTTCCTGGCCAGCTGTGGAACCCGCGTCTTCAGCCTCTTGCTCGACCTTCTGAAGCCAGCCACGCCGCACGTTAAGACGCTGGGTGAGCTGCTTGCCATACTGCGCTCGCATTTTAACCCAGCACCGTCCACACTCATGGAGCGTTTCCGCTTCAACAACCGGAGCCGCCGGGAAGGAGAGACCCTCGGGCAATTCGTTGCTGCGCTACGAGGGTTAGCGAGTGCCTGCGCCTTCGGGGACCAACTGGACTCGCTGCTCCGGGACCGTTTCGTCTGCGGAATCAAACACCCCGCCATGCAGACGCGACTCCTGGAGCTTCCCGACCCGTCGCTGGACGACGCCGTGAAAGCAGCGCTGGCAATGGAAGCTGCCGCCAAGGACGCCGGCGAGATTTCCCGTGCGACTGGCTCACCGTCGGCGGAAGCGGCGGTCAACAAGTTCGCGACAAAGGGCAGTACCTGCGGTCGCTGTGGTGGTGCCCACTCCCCTTCACAGTGCCAGTTCTCTCAAGCACAATGCTTTACGTGCGGGAAAACTGGGCACCTGGCACGTGTATGCCGAAGTGGGAGGACGAACAGCAAGCAGCAGCCGGATTCAAGCCCAGGTACAACACAAGCCCGCGGCCAGGGGAGCCGTCGCAAGGGTACGCGGCGGAGGCATGCGGCAGCAAGCTCAAGCTCTTCCGCGGCCAGGCTCCACGTCGTAGCCGAGGACCCGCCGATTTTCGACATGTGGCACACAGGCTTTGTACCGTCGTCTGTGCCGCCATACATGCTGACCGTCGAAATCTGCGGGCACCCCATTTCCATGGAGCTGGACACGGGGGCCAGCGTGTCTGTAATGGCCGGGAAGCTCTTCAAGCGGACTTTCCCCGGCGTGTCCGTCGAGGCTTCGGGCGTGATGCTGCGCAGCTACTCCGGGCAACTCTCCCAGGTCCAGGGTCAGGCACAGGTCAGCGTTCGTTTTGGCGACAGGGAGGCAACCCTCCCCCTTTACTTAACGAAGGGGTCGTCGCCGACGCTGCTGGGCCGAAACTGGATTCATGCATTGGGCGTTCGTCTGCCACAGTACCAGGAAGCCAGCCTGCATGTGGTGCAAGACGTCCCCAGCCTCCTGACCCAGTTCAAGTCTCTGTTCCAGCCAGGGGTGGGCACATTTGCCGGCACGTCGGCTGGCATCTATGTACCTGAGGGAGCCCGGCCACGTTTTTTCAAGCCTCGCCCACTGCCGTTCGCCCTGAAGGACGGGGTTACCCAGGAGCTGCAACGGTTGCAGCGAGAGGGCATCCTGGTGCCCGTAAAGACATCTGAATGGGCCGCTCCCATCGTGCCAGTCCTCAAGCGAGATGGCAGTGTCAGAATCTGCGGGGATTTCAAAGTTACCATCAACCCCGTCGCTACCGTCGAGAAGTACCCGCTGCCCCGGATTGAAGATCTCTGGTCAGCATTGTCCGGTGGACAAAAGTTTACCAAGCTCGACCTCAGAGATGCTTACCAGCAGCTGGTGCTCCAGGATGCCTCCCGGAAGTATGTCACTATATCGACAACTTTGGGACTCTTTCAGTACACGCGCTTACCGTTTGGCGTGGCCTCAGCTCCAGCCATATTCCAGAGGGAGATGGACAACCTCTTCAGGGGCATGAGGCACGTGGCGGTGTACTTGGACGACATCCTGGTTACTGGCAGCGACGACGGGGACCACCTGCAGAACCTGCACAACGTCTTGGCACGACTACAGGACGCCGGCCTCAAGCTCAAGCTGGAAAAGTGTGTTTTCCTAGCCCCCAGCGTTGAGTACTTGGGACATATCATTTCCCAGGTAGGCCTAGCCCCGGCTCCCCGCAAAGTTGATGCGGTGCTCAAGGCACCTAAGCCCCAGGACAAGAAGGAGCTTCAGAGCTACCTGGGCCTCATCAACTTCTACAGGAGTTTTCTGCCGAACCTGTCGCAGCATCTACAGCCGCTCCATCTTCTGCTTCGAGATGGTCAGCAATGGGTCTGGAAGAAGGAGCAGGACCAGGCTTTCCAGCGCAGCAAGGAGCTAATCACCAAGGCTCCAGTGCTGGTGCATTTTGATCCGGCTAAGCCTGTAGTCCTTACCGTAGATGCGTCGCCGTACGGTGTGGGAGCCGTCCTGGCACACCGGGACAAAGATGGCCAGGAACACCCTGTGTCGTTTGCTTCCCGACGGCTTCATGCTGCAGAACAACGTTACAGCCAGCTGGACAAGGAAGGTTTGGCCCTCATGTTCGGTGTCGAGCCGGAAGTTCGAGGCGGTTGGGGCTGCTGGGGCCTGACAAGGCAGTTCCTGTGCAGGCATCGCCTCGAGTAGTACGCTGGGCCTTGAGGCTGGCAGCTTACAGCTACCAGCTGGTTTACCGTCCGGGAAAGGACCTGGGACCTGCTGATGCCCTGAGCCGCCTGCCCCTGCCAGAGGTGCCTGATGCTGTTCCAGAACCTGCTGAAGTGTTCATGTTGGAACACGCGTACCCGGAGGTGCTCTCCAGATCTGCGGTATCTCAAGCGACCAGCCGGGACCCAGTCCTGTCTCAGGTGGTCAAGGCGGTGTCCCGTGGAGAGGAATTGGTGCAGCAGGCCTATAGCCACAAGGCCGCTGAGCTGAGCTTGCAGCAGGGCTGCCTACTGTGGGGTTCGAGGGTGGTGATCCCACAAAGTCTCCGGTCCAGGGTTCTGCAGTTGCTGCACGCGGGTCATCCAGGGATAGAAAAGACTAAGATGGTGGCCCGGTCCCATGTTTGGTGGCCTGGCCTGGACCAAGACATCGCGCATTTGGTGCAGAGCTGCCAAATCTGCCAGGAGAATCAGCGAGCCTCGCGTCGTGTGGAAATCACCCCCTGGCCGTTTCCACAGAGGCCCTGGTCCCGCCTACATGTGGATTTTGGGGGCTGTGGCGGTGGTGGCGGAGCAGCCTCCCTGCGCTTGGAGGACCTGCAGAGCCAGCTCGAGGAACAGCGGGAGCTGGCATCGGCACGGCTGCTGGAGCTGGAGCAGCTTCAGCTTGACCACAAGGAGGCCCTGAAGACGGTGGAGAGGCTGCGGATAGAGCTGCGGTCGCTGCCCGAGAGCCTGGTGGTGAGCACGGCAGGGTGCAAGTGCCTGCAGAGCCAGTTCTCCGTGCTGTACAATGAGAGCCGCAACAGGCAGCTCAAGAGCGAGGTCTCCCGCAGTAAGCGCAAGCTGCGCAAGGCTCAATCAGAGAAGCTGAAGCAGAAGCTGGCTGCTGACCAAGGATGCCATCCCGGGCCTTTGCCAGAGTCGGGAGCTCCAGTTTTCGCCAGGAACTTCCGTCCTGGCTCACCCTGGTCTGCCGGACAGGTGGTGTCTCCTGCCAGCGCCTCATCGCTGCTCGTCCGCATGCCAGATGGGGCCATGTGGCATAGACACGCCCACCATGTCAGACCTCGCCTCGGGACCTGGCCAGCACCCTCGACTGCCACTGAGTTCCAGCCCGCAGGAGGACTGGCGGCAGCACCAGTCGCTTCTAGCGGAGTACCACCTACCTCGGAGGCGGCAACCGTAGCCAGTGGTGCGGCACCCGTTGGACCGGTGTCTAGCTCGGCACCACTCGCAAGGCCGACCACTACGGACCCCCCGGATGGAGCAAGGCTGGCTCAGGCAGCACCCGGTGTTGCCACACCCGACCCGTCAACACCGGTGCCCAGGCGGAGTACTCGACGGCGGAGGCCACCAGACCGTTACTCGCCTGGGTAGCAGGCACTGTCGACCCAGCTAGGGTGGAGGCAGAGCCTCATAGTGTGAACTTGGACGTTTGTTTCACGAGTTTAACTTGCACTTGGACGTTGTTGAACTTGGACATTTGTTTGAACTTGTACGTTTGTTTTTTATTTTAACAAACAAACTGGGGGTGAGGGGTTGTAGCAAGTAGGTGACGCACCCTCGGACATAATCTTGGTTCACCCGCCAAGCTCGGCGGCCTGCTATAGCTCGGCAGGCAACAGTGGTCACCCGCACCACAATAAACACCGACGAGCACGGCAGCTCGCCGGTCAGTAATCTTTGAGCACCACCACGCTGAGAAGCCCTCCCTTGTTCACGACCCGGGGTGGATCGTGACAGATTATAATGTAGGACAAGAAAAACCAGATAATTTATTTCGGCTTTATGCTTGCTTCTGGCCTAGCCAGAACCTCTCGGTTTATGTCCTGGCTGTATTGCAACGTCTCACTCTTTCCTCCTTGTTATGTTCTGCAATGACTGCCAAATATTTTAAACATTGATTATCCTTGACCCTGTTTGTTAAAATTCCACACGCTCAAGTTTTCGCGGATTTCTTGCGCTAAGGAAGACCAGGATTTGTCACATTGCATTCTGCTCATAAGAAAATGTAAAAACAATGGCTATGAAACACAGCACTGCAACTAGACAATACGCTAAGTTGAGTGAACTTACTCAACAGTGCTGATTCTAAATGTAGTTCCGTGAAGTAAAATTTCAGTTTGAGGGTTCACTTGCCGAAACCAAGATCTTATTATGAGGCACGCGGTAACGGGAAACCGCAGATTAATCTTCAGCAGCTCGGGTTGTTTAATGTGTATGGAGCGCCCGGTGCCCGAGCGCTTTTTTTTTTATTCTGCACCCATTGAAATGCGGCCACCGCGGTTGTGATTGGACCCGTGACCTCAATCTCAGCAACGGAATGCCATGGCCACTCGGCTACAGCGGTGCGTTGCGTTCCGCGACCAGAAAGAAATGTTAGCGAATGCAGCGGTGCTTTTGAGCAACCTGACACACATAAAAATAAAGATGTCGCGGTTTAACCCTAAAGGTGAAGTTCTTACAGCCATAGCAATGTATTAGACAACTGCACAAAGCAAGGTTCGTAGTTTCATCGGCTCTATAAAGTGTAGTAAACATTCGATTGCTTATTACATTAGCAAAGACGGAGTCAAGCGCGCACGTGCATACATTAACAGATCTGGACCACTCGCTCTCACAACGTTGACGTGATGAAGAGTGCATACAGAAGGGGCCGAACGCTTCTGCTTTCTCTTTCTTCAACGCATCTCCGAAACTTGCAATCACACTACCTCGCCAAACCCCACCTTTGCATCCACCGGAGATTACCTCCAAAACAGGGGAGGGTTGCGCGAGACCGAGTTCGAGAAGCGGCTAGAGGAGGAGAAGCGTGCTAAAGCAGCGCTTCCCTTCCTACGGGTTGAGCGCGTTTTACCACGTGACCTACTACACATAAATGGGACGGCCATCAAGCCACTATACATATCCGGTCACCTTTGAACAGTTGTTTTCAAGCGCACAGCAAATGGCGCGACATAGGATCTTATCGTACTTGGACATTATACGCGAAGCTCACGGCAACGTCAACAGATAAATTTCGCCGGTTCTGTCCCTATAACTCTACCGCAATAAACGCGAAAATTTTATGCAGAACCAGCCCCGTTGGCCGTTCACCCCATGAGCCAGCGGTAAACGACCTTCCTAGAAAATGTGAGGCTAAATCTCTGCCAAATGACTACGCCAGCATACACAGACGCAAGAACATGTGGAGGGAATGCAGCAGTTCTGCCAGCTTTGCGCGGACCAGATTGCTCTATAGCATGGGCACCTTTATAGTTCAACCTTACATCAGTGCAAACTGCTCAATACACAACGAGTGCAGGCGCACAGTTAGCATTGAGCAAATTAAGCGCAAATACGCCGCGTCTTTATCACCTCTGGAGCACGCTCCGAAGCCTAAGGATAGATATTTCAGATGTAAGCAGACTCGGATGAGCAAATTTTGCTTCTGCAAAGTTAACGTAGCGACCACCTGAAGACGCATGCTTAAATTTATGGCTGTTTCATTCGTGAACATGTATCGTAAGATCACGAGTGAGCAAACCAATTTTTTTTTTCAACACGAGCAAAGAAAACCGAAACTTGGGCACAAGTAATGCAGGTTCAATATGATCCAAAGCCGAAGCCATCAAAAGCGCCGCGCCATCTTACAGTTGTGTTGCATCCAGAGTTGCATCATGCGCGAGCAACGTTGTCGGTTTTGAATGGCAAGTTACGGTGGGACATTACGGCAAGTTACAGTGGGAACTTCTTTCCCTGCTATGTTGTCGTGATGAAAAGGACCGCCAGCAGCAGTGCTTCGCCGATTTCGTCTATGCCGACATCGAGCAAGTGCAGCTCGCTGGACCGAGACAAGCATCCCAAGTGTTGCCGTTTGCACCGTTAGCATTGCGTCTTTCATTGCGGTGTGAGAGATCGTAACGCACTTTGACAGCCAGATGCACACGAGAGCCTACCAGCGGGGAGAATGAGCTGTGCCATATTTTCTTGTCTGAGGTGAGCCTGAGCTTATGTTCCAGTTTACAAATGGCGCGTACAAGGCACTTTCGATTTGACCAAATTTTTGGCGACGTTTCTCTTGGCAGTTCACCGACGTCTAGTAGGCATTCGGATGCATGCTACTATACTGCTGGCCAACAAAACTTTACTGTGAGGAGAAACACCGTTCTTACCGATGCTAGTGACGAATAGCCGGTCGCAATGAAAAATCTTCAGTTATTTTCAAGTGAAGAGAAAATAGTAGCACCAGTGTGACATTCACTACTGATCAGACGTCGTCGGAAACATTGACGATAGCTTGTGTATTTTGAAGAGTCGCTAGCACTTTAGGTATATCATCTAGAATAATTTCAAGTAGTACAATAATGTATGGGGTGTCGGGCGATGTGGCACCACATAAATATTTGTAGCGGTAAAGCGGCTGCATGCACAAACCTAAGCGGCACAACGCTTTATGCAATGACGCATCATATATTTAATGTGCATTCTGCTTCAAGTCAGAAATAAATTGGCCAACAAATCGAAGCTGATATATATCATATTATTTTTCGGGCAATCTTTATTTTAACTCTTGTTACTATATAAAGGCATGAATTTGCTGCACCCTTCATATAGTAAAGCTGACTAAGCTAAAAAAACCTAGGTGAATTTGAAATGTTATGACTAGATTTCCTATACTGTGTCTTGTTTTTTATGGAAAGAAGGGTCCTTTCACTTGTATATTTATGTTAGCACTTACATGTGGCAAACAATACAGAGTTCATTCCAAAGTCGTTCCTCCCAGTGAGTTGCATATGAGCCAAAGTTAATGCTGCTTTGGCTGTTGTAATGTGCGCATAATAATTTTAAGTAAATACAGCTTTAGCTGGCTTAATCGTTGTAGGATATTCTGTTGTAAAAGTAAAAAGCTGTTTGTTATTCTACTGATTCCGTGCAGAAAAAAATTTTCCTTTTGCAAGAAACTCTGACAGCGTTGCATGAAATATAATTGATCGTAATATATGGTTCTACTAACGTAATAAAAAAAATGTCTGCCATGTATGAGAGGTGAGTTCGCCTTCTTGCACGAAACAATGTTGTGTCATCTACTCTTTTACTGCTGCTGTCCGTAATAATTTTGTAATTTTGAAATGTATTTTATTTTACGTATTAAAGATGCGGCAGCAGCCACAAGAAGTAGCCATCTTATCCAGTACATTATGTTACGTGTGAGACAAGTTGTGGCAGAAATGTTGGCATATCTCGTGAGCAGTTTGGTGCTGTTCGCTGTAATTTCTCTGCCCTCATTCCTGCCTTTATTCATTTAATTGTTAATGTATAAAGGGTAATACATTTACATAGAGGCAGAGTGATCGCGCAAAGACGAGACGTAGCTGGGAGAGACAACACACACAAGACTTCTTTGTCCGTGTTTCAATGTTGCACAGTTACTCCGTCGGTATCTACCCACAAGCCATATTTTTTGTCAGCTACATTTACTAATTATCTGTTATTACAATTTCGTTGACACAACATTGAAAGGACAAATACACACGTGAAGAGGGTCACCTGAAATCATGAAAAGCTGTAAAACAAGGAGAATTGCTGGTGCCAATGTTTCATTCTCTTGTCGAAACGTTGACTCCGGCATACATTAAAATTACATTTAAAGACCACATTTCAACCTAAGGAGTCGGATAATTAGCATGACGCAGAAACGAAGCATTCGCAGTCTCGTGCTTTAAAAATGTAGGAAATGAATAATAAACATTCAGTTGCTAGTCCAGCGTGTGTCGTCATCTCTTTCTGTCCGAATTGAATTATGGGGCTTTACGTGCCAAAACCACTTTCTGATTATGAGGCACGCCGTAGTGGAGGACTCCGGAAATTTCGACCACCTGGGGTTCTTTAACGTGCACCTAAATCTAAGCACACGGGTGTTTTCGCATTTCGCCCCCATCGAAATGCGGCCGCCGTGGCCGGGATTCGATCCCGCGACCTCGTGCTCAGCAGCCTGTTACGTTTCGCCTACAACGCGCGGTAATGCCGGCGCGGATGCAACGGACGCCGGGGCTTTGTTCAAAACGGCGGACATTTTGGCCCGTCCGACGCCGCCGCAACGCCTACCCGCCAAGCGTGTCCAGGCGTGTTTCAGTGCCACGTGTCTTCGTGTGTGCGTGTGTGTGTGTGTGCCCTCGCTTGTCAAAGCGCGGCAGCCGGGGAGCGGAGTTCCCCGAATGAGGAGCCTGGACGTCTCTCGGCTCAACTGTTCGCGCCGTCGTGTGGGTGAGGGTTGGCGATGCGTCACTACACTCGGTTCAGCAGGTCTCTCGGCCCGACAGTTCGCGCCGTCGTGGGGTCATGCTCCGCCGTCCCGTGACCTTCATCCCGTGACCTTCATCCCGTGACCTTCTCTTTTGGACCGCGACGCCGAGGGTATAAGAGCAGCTGCCCCCGGACGCCAGGAGAGAGGCTCCGATTTGTACTGCTGAGTTACGTGCTCTCCCGTCTCTCCACTTCGGTCGAACTGACCGGCCGCTCTTTTGCTATGTTAGAATAAACAAGTTGTTCTGTTACCAGTCTTCTCATGCTTTGCCGGGACCTTCGGATGCTTCCAGTGCCCCAGGCCGCCAGGCCAACGCTACCCTTGGGGCTTGCGACCCATTGGCAATAACGGGCGTCAGCACCGAGACCCCAACAACTCGTGCCAGCGGTGCGATTCCAACATCTGGTTGCCAGCGGTGAGATCGCGACAACGGAGGCCAGCAGCGAAGAGATGCGGTTGACTGTATGCTGAGCAGCACAACGACCATCCGGGAGCAGTGCAACGAGCCCTGTGTGATGACTGGTTGCCTGCAGCGGAACGACTGCGCGGAATTCTTGGCTGCAAGGTTTGGTGAGTGCGGGACTTTCTTCTTCTGAGTTTTGCCAGGCTTTTGTTAGTGTTAGAAACAGAGCTGGTAATTGTGGTTGTCGTTGCTACCGGGTTAGTTTGCGGCAAGACAATAGTAGGCAGTAGAGAAAGCAGCATTCAGAGCAGCCATGGATTTGAAGTCGTTGCGCAAACCGAAATTGCTGGAGCTTGCGAGAGAGTTGGGTCTGGATGTCTCAGACAAACTCAGAAAACCAGAACTGCTAAGGGCTATTCTTGAGTTAGAAGCTGAGGATGACGAGCTGTCGGAATGCCTTGAGACCATTGAGGAGAGGGAGACGGCAAAAAGACAGGAGCGTGAACTTAAAGAACAGAAAGAGAAAGATGAGCGCGAACTTAAAGAACAAAAAGAGAAAGAAAAAGAAGAGCGCGACCGTCAACACGCTTTGGAAATGAAGCGTCTCGAGTTAGAGATGGAACGCGCTCGTAATGGAAGTCAGGCACACGGTGCAGGAGAACGAGTATTGTTCAAAATGACTGACCTGATGCGGCCGTTTAAGCTTGGAGAGGACATTGGTTTGTTCCTGGTTAACTTTGAGCGAACGTGCGAGAAGCAGGGGTTCTCTCGGGAAACGTGGCCACAGCGCTTGCTCACTTTGCTACCCGGCGAGGCGGCCGACGTAGTCGCTCGCTTGGAGAGAGAGGAGGCAGAGGATTTCGACAAAGCGAAATCGAGTCTGCTAAAAAAGTACCGGCTGTCAGCGGAGGCGTTCCGTCGGAAGTTTCGGGAAAATGAGAAAGGCAGAAGTGAGTCATATACAGAGTTTGCGTACAGGCTTATGTCAAACATGCAGGAGTGGCTCAAAGAAGAGAAAGCGTTTGGTGACCACGAGAAAGTTCTGCAGTGTTTCGGGCTAGAACAGTTTTATAGTCGGTTACCTGAGAACGTGCGGTACTGGGTCTTGGATAGGCCAGACGTTAGTACGGTGGCTAGAGCCGCTGAGTTAGCCGAGGAGTTTGTGACGCGTCGGGCTCGTGGAGCTAAGGACGGTCAAAAGGGTGAATTTGGCTCCAAGTTTGAGAGGCCAAAGTTCACGCCCATGAGAGCAAAGGGGGACACACGTAGTTCGGATGCGAGTGAAAGCAGTCCGACCGAACGTAAGGAGACGGCGGCAACCGAAGCCGAACGCAGAAAGCGGTTCGAGATGAGGCAAGCGCGCGTTTGTTATACGTGCCAGAAGCCGGGTCACTTTTCGGCGCAGTGTCCGACCGAACGTAAGGAGACGGCGGCAGCCGAAGCCGAACGCAGAAAGCGGTTCGAGGCGAGGCAAGCGCGCCTGTGTTATACGTGCCAGAAGCCGGGTCACTTTTCGGCGCAGTGCCCAGAAACAAAACCAAAAGTCGTGTTTTTTTCATTAGGCAGCACTGACGAGAACATCAAGCTTCTCGAGCCTTACATGCGAGACCTCCTCATGAACGGGAAAGAGTGCCGAGTGCTTCGCGATTCCGCAGCTACAATGGATGTAGTTCACCCCTCTTACGTAGAACCCGATATGTTCACGGGCGAGTGCGCATGGATCAAGCAAGCAGTGGAAGCTCATAGCGTGTGTCTGCCGGTAGCAAAAGTGCTTATTGAAGGACCTTTCGGAGCACTTGAGACGGAGGCCGCAGTGTCATCTATGCTGCCCCCCCAGTACCCGTACTTATTTTCAAACAGGTCCGATCACCTCCTGCGCGAGAAGGGGCTTTTGTTTGGTGAGGCTAGCGTTCAGGCCTTAACCAGATCGAAGGTTCGGGAGCTCGCTGCAAAGGCGGTAGTTGCGGGGCCGACGCTGTTGAACGATGAGAAAGGGTCAGAGGCGCAGCAAGCTAGTATTCAGAGCACGCCCGAACGGGATAAAATTGAGCCTGTAGCGTTAAAGGCACCAGATACTGGAGAGGAAATTCCCGATGCGGGAAAGTTAGAAGAGCTTCCGGTCGAGCTTCCGAGACTAGGCTCAGTGACGAACAGGAAAGACACCGATCAAGTCATTAGTGACTTAATAAGTAAAGCATCGCTGTCGCCTGAGCAGAAAACAGAACTACACCAGCTCTTACAAGAGTTTCAAGGTCTGTTCTCTGAGAGGCCTGGTAGGACTTCTGTCCTTACTCATGACATAGAACTTACCTCCCCAGAGCCAGTACGATCCAAGGCGTACCGGGTGTCACCCCGCCAGAGCGATATTATGGAGGCTGAGGTAAAGAAAATGCTACAGCTCGGTGTTATTGAAGCGGGTGAGAGTGATTATACCTCCCCTTTGATTTTAGTTGAGGTACCGGGCAAGGAACCTCGTCCTTGCGTCGACTACCGCAGGCTTAATTCCATCACTAAGGATCAAATTTATCCGATCCCTAACATCGAGGAGCGCCTTGAGAGAGTGAGTAGCGCTCAGTTTATTTCCACCCTAGATCTTGTCAGGGGTTATTGGCAGGTTCCACTTACAGAAGAGGCTAGTAGGTATGCGGCGTTCATTTCACCAATGGGGACATTCCGTCCTAAAGTTTTGAGTTTTGGTTTGAAGAACGCGCCATACTGCTTTTCAAGCCTCATGGATAAAGTGTTGCGGGGACAGCAAGAATTCGCTTTACCGTATCTAGACGACGTAGCGATATTCTCCGCATCCTGGCCTGAGCATATGGCGCACTTGCGGGCAGTGCTAACCCGCCTGCGCGATGCGGGCTTGACAGTCAAGGCTCCCAAGTGCCAGTTAGCACAGGCCGAGGTTGTCTACCTCGGACACGTGATTGGTCGGGGTCGTCGCCGCCCCTCTGAAATAAAGGTGGCCGCTGTGCGAGACTTCCCGCAACCGCGCACGAAGACCGATATTCGGTCGTTCTTAGGTGTCGCCGGCTACTATCAGAGGTACATCCCCCGGTACTCGGATATCACGGCTCCCTTGACGGATGCTCTAAGAAAGACAGAGCCGCAAACAGTCGTCTGGGATAAGACGAAGGAAAGAGCTTTTAGCGCCCTAAAGAGCGCCCTAACAAGCCAGCCTGTGCTACGATCGCCCGACTACACAAAAGGGTTCGTTGTTCAGTGTGATGCTAGTGAGCGAGGCATGGGCGTTGTACTGTGCCAACGGGAAAATGGAGAAGTAGAACACCCCGTCCTGTATGCTAGTCGTAAGCTGACGAGTCGTGAGCAGGCGTATAGCGCCACCGAGAAAGAGTGTGCGTGTATCGTGTGGGCCGTTCAGAAATTGTCATGTTACCTAGCTGGCTCGAGGTTTATCATTGAGACGGATCACTGCCCTCTCCAATGGCTGCAGACCATCTCTCCCAAAAATGGCCGCCTCCTGCGCTGGAGCCTCGCTTTGCAACAATATTCCTTTGAGGTGCGTTACAAAAAGGGGAGTCTCAACGGTAACGCCGATGGCTTAAGTCGAAGCCCCTAACGTGGGAATCAGCCTCAAAATTGCTTGTTACTGATGTTTTTCTTCCTGAGGCAGGATTTTTAACCTATTGCTTTTGTGTAGTGTTTCAAAGTGATGATGTGCTTTTTAGTGCAATTTTTCCGATTTGTGGACGCGTTCTGAGTGCTGCTAAACTACTGTAAGGAACTAGGCAGCAGTATAAAAGGGGAAAGAGCCTGGCAGGGCTTAGTGAGGGTTGTGCCGTGCTTGCTGACTGAGCGGTTGACTTTTGGCGTGGTTCTAACGCTTGCCGGAAACGAGAACAAAAATGTCAACTCTCCCGAAGTCACTTTGCAGTGTCCTGTGTGCACCTGAACGTGAGAACGAGGCCTTCTCTGTGCGCTGCGCTGAAGAAACGCCCAGGGACGCCCAACTTCGGTTATGAGCATCATCGAGCGACATCCCTCCGGACAGCGGATGCAGTCCCCTGACCTTCGGGATCTCCTTCCCCCGGCGGGGCGGTCTGTTATGTTTCGCCTACAACGCGCGGTAATGCCGGCGCGGATGCAACGGACGCCGGGGCTTTGTTCAAAGCGGCGGACATTTTGGCCCGTCCGACGCCGCCGCAACGCCTACCCGCCAAGCGTGTCCAGGCGTGTTTCAGTGCCACGTGTCTTCGTGTGTGCGTGTGTGTGTGTGTGCCCTCGCTTGTCAAAGCGCGGCAGCCGGGGAGCGGAGTTCCCCGAATGAGGAGCCTGGACGTCTCTCGGCTCAACTGTTCGCGCCGTCGTGTGGGTGAGGGTTGGCGATGCGTCACTACACTCGGTTCAGCAGGTCTCTCGGCCCGACAGTTCGCGCCGTCGTGGGGTCATGCTCCGCCGTCCCGTGACCTTCATCCCGTGACCTTCATCCCGTGACCTTCTCTTTTGGACCGCGACGCCGAGGGTATAAGAGCAGCTGCCCCCGGACGCCAGGAGAGAGGCTCCGATTTGTACTGCTGAGTTACGTGCTCTCCCGTCTCTCCACTTCGGTCGAACTGACCGGCCGCTCTTTTGCTATGTTAGAATAAACAAGTTGTTCTGTTACCAGTCTTCTCATGCTTTGCCGGGACCTTCGGATGCTTCCAGTGCCCCAGGCCGCCAGGCCAACGCTACCCTTGGGGCTTGCGACCCATTGGCAATAACGGGCGTCAGCACCGAGACCCCAACAACTCGTGCCAGCGGTGCGATTCCAACAAGCCCAACACCATAGCCACTGAGCAACCACGGCGGGTTCTTTCTGTCCGTGTCAGTGCGTTCTGCTGGAGACCATTTGTGCTGGGTTACGGTCACAAACTACCAACAAATTACTTTACTTGCAATCACACAATAGCACCAAGTTTTTCACGATCGAGTATTTCACGATCCAGCTTGTGCATTGCTGATCCCTATTTATCTGAGCGCCTTTGACTAGATTAGCAAAAGCATAGAAACAGAAAGTTGTTGCCGCTGAAAACTCCGTAAAAATGTGTGGCTTTTTCTTCCTATCAACGACATTAGGTTCTGATAGCTGACTAGAGCTGGAGCTGTGTAGCGGTTCGTGAGGTGTTCATTAATTGACGGTTCGTGAACGACTGATAACGTACCGTGACCGAAATTTGAACGTCGTTTTATTAAACGCTGAATCAATGACAATGTCTACGCGAATAGTTATGGAGTGCACTTGCGTTCTCTGATCTCTAAAACACGACAGAAATTTGCAATAAATCTCTACAAAAGCGATCAGCGTCATGAGGAAAAAGAAATGGTAATACTAACAAGGTGACATTCCCACAAAAGTGCACCATTTTGTTGAAGTTGTCGGCGACGTGTTATGAAAGCGCACCAAGGCAGCACGTCGCCTCAAATCCCCATGGCGCCTGAAGTAAAAGACCAGAAAAACACCGTGTGCAGCAGCGACGTCCCGATAGCAGGCCACAATTTTGACAATTTCAAGGTCTGCTGGCCGCAGCTCATGCGGCCTATCTATTGAAGGTCTCTCTTAGCCATTTTCCGAGCTGCCGCTCTAGGAGGTGCTTCAGCGAGAGCAAATGGTTTGGCGGCCCTCAGAAATTCTTCGATAGAACGATCTGGAGCACAGGCAATATTGCAATTTCGCGTTCTTCCATCTTGCCTTCATCCTAAGCTTGTGATTTTCTCCCTCCTCATGACGTTACGCTGCAGCTTCATATTACTCGTCTTTGTCGCTCAAAACGGTAGCTCTCTTCTCATACGCTTGTTCGAAATTTTCTTCGCGCTTTAATTATGAATATGAAGTTCTACGCAGATTTTTGCGGCGATGTACGCCAAATTTGCGATATTTCAACGTCGGAGCCTCCTACAATAAAATAACGAAGACGAAGAGCCACCCGAAATCGTTGTTGTTGTTATCGTAATTGTTTCTTGTGATAACTACACCGCATCGCCGAGCAAAAAATCTTGAGCGTACTTATTCCGACTATCATGAAACGGTCGCATCTATGTAAGCCGTTTATTTGTAAATAATGCTCTTAGGTCGATTTCATTTTTTCATTCTTTATTCGCTTACGAAGACTACCGTATTAGATGGCTCCTGCATGTTTTTTTTTTTTACCGCAGTATTTTGGTGGTTGTGCGTTAGGGCAGGCGTTTTTCTTGTCCACCGAGGTCACTCATACACTGCAGACAAGCCACATAATTATCAATGGAATAGCACGCGGCGATTGCCTGAATGACGTATGAAGGCGTTATATAATAAGTATATATGCAATCGCTAATTTCATCGATACTGATAGCTAAATAGCATTAGTAATTACCAGGGAATGTTCCTTCCCTGCGTGACAAGCCCACTTGCGATTAGCAGCCGGCAGCGAGTAGAGCTGACATCGGAAGGGCAAACAGACTGTGCCCATGACAGCGCTGGAAAGGCAGCAATTCCACGCATTTTTCAATTCCATTTTTTGGCAAGCACTGGTATCAAGCGCGTTCGCTCTTTAGGAATGGTATCCTTCTGCTTAGCATGGACATCGTAGAATAAATCAGATACAAGGGAAGCTGTGTCAGGAGCTGTAGAAATAAAATGAACAACTTAAGTTCGACCAAATTTTAGAGCACAGTGAAGGAAGATGCTCAAGAAATTTTCGTCTCGTGAACACACGAGGGCATAGCAATCTGCTTGTACAATAAAGTAAACTTTTAGCAACATATTTTTGTACATTATCCCACAGCACATGCGTGCACAAAATGTGAAATACGCATGCTGTCGAGAAAGTGGCAATCTATGAGGCCTACAGGTCGCGGAGGTCGAGGAAATCACCACGTTTGGGCCCAGTCGCAGGCTTCATCCCAAGCACCTGACAATATCTTATCAGGCTGTTTACCCGCAACGCCAGTTAGATGCCGGTGCCACGAGTAATATCACACGCTTGACCTCGTATTGACACAAGTGAATGCTTAGATGTACTATACGAAGCTTTTAAAATCAAGGTTGTAGGTTATGCTGTTCATCTACATTCGATACGCGATTAGAAGAAATTGTAGTAGGATAAAATAATAAAATGGCGGAAATTCTTCCATGTCCGAAAGCCCGAGTCTCTGGATTTAGCAACACGCGAAGTACGTAAAGCAAAACACTGATGATTGCAAAAAATCTGCGAAGTCAACAATAAAGCAAAGCAGTGCCATTGCATTCCATCACTGCTGCACTGCTCGCGCACGTTGTTCGGTTTCCATTGGTCGGTGAGTTTCCTCTTGGCGTCGTTCCAGATGGGGAAGAATTCTTTGCGGTCGGGAAGAAATAAAGGCGTTTTTATCGGCGATGTGTCCCTGGGAACGGAATAGGAAGAAAACGTGGGACCAAAGGGACACGAACGGAACAAATGTAATTTTTCTTCACTTCGCGTGCTTGTTAGCGGTTTTTTACTCCATGAATAGGAAGAAAGCGCGGCATTTCTTTCCCAATTTTTTTTCTTGTGGCGATATGATCCTTCGCTCAAAGGAAGCCGCAACGGCAAAATCTTATCGAAATGAACATGTCGGCAATGGGAAATGGTTCTACCAAACATCAGGGTTTTCATTCACTTCGGTGGTCAATGTCAGAAGGGCGAATGCGCAACGATGTAGAAGGAAAAAAAAAGCTTATGCATTCAGAAGGCAGCAACCATAATAAGTTTTGACACGCAGTGTTTCTGCTGGGCGATCAAACCTAAAAACGTCATCGCAGCGAATTGGTGACTGCGCTGGATTGCTTATGTGAATGCATCGGTAAACAAAATGTCATCGCTAAGGAAATGAATTGTTTTCCACCTGGGAAAGGCCATTGCAACACGCAGGCTCTCTAATAGCGAAGCTTGCAAAGGAGAAACTGTAGCACATGAGGCGACTGTATTAACAACTGTGTTAACTTACCACCATGTCACAATGTATATGGAGACTCGTGGAGTACGACGGTGCTCTAATGTGGAACGCACTACCACTCAGTGTTAAGACACGCCAAAACTTTGAACAGTGCTTCAAGAACTTCTTTCATGAATGCTGAAAGGGTCTTTCTATTTGTACCCCGTGATGTCAGAACCCAGTGTTTTGTTTATTCTATATTTTTCCTTTAAAAATACTTTAATAACGTGTGTTTAAGTTGTCTCGCTGTTCGTCTTATGTATATTTTGTTATTGGACCCCAAACTAGCCGTCAAGGCTATGGGTCCAAAGAGTATTGTGTATGTTTGTTAGCAATTAAGTGCATAAAGAATAAATAAAAAAAGAAAGGGAGAAAAAAGAGAAGGTCGCTGTTTTTTTATTGCGACTTGCATTTCATGTTTTATTGGCTCCCACAAACAATTGGCTGCATACGGTCTTTTTCTTTTTTTGAGACGCTGTTCTACAATTTAGGTTACATTTAATTTTACAGCTGCACTTGATTTATTTATTTCTGCATTTTACGTATCATATCTGCTAGTAAGCATCGCTCTTTCGTTCGGGTTAGAAAGTTTGCTGTTTTCGCACATGTATCACTATTTCACATCGTAAACATGCCTGTCTTACTTGCCTTGGCTAATTTTGTAAAATCAGCCGTCTACCAAAAGTACTTCGTAAATTCCCATGCGCATTTTCGTTCTGTGTGATGTCAGTCTCTGCAGAGCAATACTTTTCAGATTTCGTCTTGAATCCCTCGTCTTATAGCCTACTTCATTACTAAAATGCAAAGTGTACATGTTATGTCTATCTCTTTCGCCTCTCAATATTAACTGGGGTGCCACAGAAATGAAATGTCAGTGAGATCCTCAAGGTTGCAGCTGATTTGTTACTCAGGGGGGCAGACGAAGGTATTTGAATGCTACCTGCGAACATCAAATAATATATATTGCAAAAGAACAAAATTAAAATTTGCCTAAAACCACCAATACACACAGGTTTAAGAGCCCTCGCGTCAATGCAGATACGTAAAGGAAATATTGAATTTTGAATTGAGAACATAGCATGCTGATAGATGCGTGAAATGCAAATATTTGAGAAGGTTGCCATATCTTTTCTTCATCCGCAAACGCTCAAGTTGCGTTGAAGATAATCAGTATAATAGAAGCAATTACCTGGACCTCTTTAGATGCTGGCCCATGCGCATAATGTTAGATGGGGAACCATGATGGCATCGAATGCGAGTCTCAATGGCAACGCAGTTAAGAGATAATTATGCAATTGTTATTAAACATTTACTTGAAATAATTTTAAGAGGTTTGTTAGAAACGATGTTTTGAATCCACTGTCAGAACCATTATAAACTGTAATCAAAGCTACTCATGGTGATGTAAGATTATTCAGCGTGCGGTTTGTCATCTCTTGCAATTCTCAAGCATGGCCGACCACTGTAACACTACTGAAATAACGTAACATAAATAGGCTGAATTCGAATACATGTTTGAATAGTGCTATAGGCACGAAAAAAAAAATAGGGTGACTGTCTAGAATGTTAAACCTGCGCTGCGAAATATATCAGAAAGCAGGTCCTTGTTACGCTGATATAATTTAGATGAAAACTAAAAAGGCGGTTCATATAGGTTGAGCGGGAACTTACGCGAAAGCACCGCACAGCGGTGCTTTCATTTGTGTACACGGGAAAACACACGTGTGTACACATAATTGGTGAGCAGATGCTCTTGTCTTGGTAAGCAGATACATGCTCTTGTCGTGCCTTTTAATGCACTACTGAAAGCACACCGCACTTCTGTTCTGCACGCATGCTGGTATATCAATGTGTCTTCACAAATAAGAATAAGAAAATGGACCCACTGTCATGGCGTAGTGACCATGGTGTTCTACTACTAAGACCGAGGGCGCGGGAATGAACACCGGCTGCGGCGGCCGCATTTAGATGACAATGAAATGTAAAACGCCCGTGTAACCTGCATCGCGTGGACGTCAAAGAGCCCCAGGGAGTCCATATTATCAACAAGGCCAGGTGGAGCTTGTTCACAATGAATCTTGAAACAGCATTCTTTGTGAACAACGGCCGGGTATGAGAGCCGACGCGTGTTGCTTTCTTTCCTTTTGATCTTTTTCGTCGGCGTCCGCTTTACCTTTTGGTACGAGGAATCCTGACCAGCGGAGTTGTTGTCGAACTCTGGATTTCATTAATCTTCGCTGGACGTAAGGCCAAACTGCCCTGACAGAAATTGGTGGTTATGTTTCCCTTACCACCCGTATTTCTGCATTCAAAGCACATCTTTTGTTCAACTTGCCCTGCAAATTTCATGGTTTCACTCCTCGTTCCCGTCACCTCGGCCGACCCGTCCTGTCGAGTTCCGGCCTAAGCGTTGTTGACAAGGTTGAAGGCTTGCTTCTTAAGCCAGGATACTTGACTGCAGAGAAAAAAATAAGCGGACTCAAAAAAGCAGTCTTCTTCTTCTCTCGTCGTCATTTCGAGCGCCGGTAGCCTGACGAATCTGCCTGCTTCTTTCTTCACGCGAACTTCCAGGCTGTACGACATTAGTACCGGGGGGAAGCTAACCACGAGAATGAGCTTCACCGCCTACGTCTTTCACGCATGACACCGACCAGATGCGTGCCTAGTACCACTGTGAACCAGCTTTCCTCCTTACAGTCCAAGCGCTTCTGAGCTGCCCATTCTAAACCTTGTCAATTTCAATACGGGAGCAACATCGGATGCCGGGCGCTTGCTCTGAGCAGTTGAATATGCAATAGCCCAGCAAGAGCATGAAGCCCGGACGTGAGCCGTGAGTGTGCCGTGAACTTCCGTACCAGAAAATCCCTGCCACTTGTGACCCGAGAACAGCGCAAGGCTATCCAAAGCCTTTGAGGAAACAATGACCTCGTCTGGTGAAGTGCGTAGTGACGCATTGAAAATGACGACGAAGCAGGCTAAAATTATGTAAGAACGTGCTCCAGGGTATGTGCTTTGTTCACTACAGGACGACACCTCGCTGCACTTGTGCTCATGGCGTAGAAAAATAACAAATGAAGAATGAAACATTGAATCGACCATCTCCGTAGCAGAGTAGGCAGTGAATCAGGAAATGACGCTTGACTCAAGCAGCTTACAGAAGGAGAAGAGACCCCGTCGGCAAGACGGATGATGCCGTGAAGCAAAGCAAGAGAGACGCGTTGGCTTGGGTAGGGCGTGAACATTCGTGAGGCCAACAGCTGTCAGGAGGACTCGGCCGAGCACCAACGCTTCGGGAGACCTTTTCACCACGCGTCTTCCACTCCCGTCAACAAGCCGATGAACAAGAGTATGCGAGGGCTCACCTGCTGTCTTCGCTTGTGCAGTTCAATGAGGGATGCAAAACGCCAGCTTTTCCCGACACCAGGCAAACTGTGAGGGCGCCGTGGTTGTCGGTCTGAGCGCTTTACAAGGACGCTTGGTCTCGTTTGCCTCCATAGCCGCTTTCCGTTTATTTGCATTATGTCTGAATACATGTTTGTCTGCTGTGATTCCTTCCTTCCTGCCCTCGGAAGCGTATCTGACTCTCACTGTTAGCCTGCTCAACAAAGCACTTCGTAACCATGGCGTCCGCGATGGATACTTTCTCTGTGATTTACTAAGAAGGTCAGAGCAGTACAACGAGAGATTGTATCTGAGTGATGCAAGGAGGGCACAAATGGAAATCGTTATGTTCATCGAGGACGGTGAAAAAGATGTGTTGAAAGGCGCGGAGCTCAAAGCATTGACAGGTGGAAAATCAAAGAAAGCGCGCGACACGAGAGCACAAGGACGTGAAGCCAAGAGCGGTAGGCTTGAGTTAGAGCGCGACGTTTTGGACAAAAATTTGCACTTTCAAGATCTTCGCCTCAACGATACGCAACTACAATGCACGCAAGGTTCTGATCATTATCATGATTTGACCGTGTCGCCATTCAATGATTGTGTTAGTCCAGTCAAGTTCTACAATGAACGTGGTAGCAATATTATTGCTGGTCTGCAAGACCAACGGACAGATGCAAAGGACAAGTAGTCTTCATGCAGTGTGCCTCCTCATCAAGTTTTACATGCTTGAGAGCAGCACACTGACCTAGTCTTCAGAGTCCAAAACACTCAACATACAGTTACACGTCATAGCTTGCTTGGTGCCAAGGGCGCGCTAATATCTGTTGTAATTATTTTAGAGAGGAGATCACGAAAGATTTTGAGAGTTCTCGGACGATTTCCTGTGAGCAGGAAAGATGCTTAGATTTGTAAAAATTGCAGCCGTGCAGGAATGTTGTCTGGAAAGCCAATAGGCCAATAGTGTTTTCCGAAAGTCCCTGGCGTCTGAAATAGGCAAGGGACACCCATACAATTCTAATTATAGCGTGAGGACTTCGAAAAAGAAAGCATCTTCTTCTGTGCTTATTTCCAGACAAATGTACTGTAAGAAACACGATAACAGTAAGACACAGAAGGGAAAGGGCCGAATGAGCATTAACCTCCTACAGTTCTCAATGCGAAGCCATCACAAGGCAAGTGCTCTTGAGACAGGTGACTGTCGTCGCCTATTGCAGAGACAGGCTCTTCAGGGTCAGTCCATCAGCAACCTTGGTCGCACGGAAGTGCTCCTTTCAAGTAAACAAGTTACCACTTGCCAAAACCAGGACGGAGATTATTATGGTCGAAATTATTTCTAACAATTGGCTGAAGAGTAGTGTCTTCGTTTTGAACATATACAGCTCGCCGTCGGATCAATGGCAAGCATTCGCCACGATCATGACAAAGGCGGTGGCCCTGAGCAACGGGGCCCCCATAGTGATAGCAGATGACTTCAATGCACCCCACGATGCCTGGGAATACCTCGCCAATCCACCAAGGGCAATCTCCTTGCCCAGGCAGTTTCTGAGTGCTCACTAGAATTGATTACGGATCCTCAATACCCGACGCGAACCGGTACGTTGGTAGTCCGAGACACCACTGTGGACCTGGCGTACGTCAAGAACGCCCCCGCAGCGGGATGGCAAAATTTGCAAGAGAGCCTGGGTAACAACCACTTCATTGTGGAGATTACCCTAACAATTAGCACAGCCCCTACTAGGGAATTTAATGTGACGGACTGGGATGCCTTCCGGAAAATGCGGACGGCGGACCAGACCGACTACGATAATCTCGATAGTCTGTTCACAAGACTACAGAAGGACGTACAAGCTATGACCAAGGTGATTAAGACCGACCTAAAAGTAGATCAGATGAACGCGCGCCTTGCGCACCTTCTGGAAGCCGAAAACTCCATCCTGAGCCGCTGCAGAACGCACAGACTCCACCACCGACTTCGCGAGAAAATTGCGGAGCTCAATCGTACAATAGAAACTCATTCCATCGAACTGTCCAAACAACAATGGAACGAAATGTGTTCCTCGGTTGACGGGCAGGTGAGAACGGGGGCAAATGGAACCTGTTCAAACACTTACTTGACGATTCGCAAAGCAAAAGCAATCAGAGACTAGCCATCGATCACATAGTTCATAATCAAAAGGCGGCGGGCGTATTCGAACGCGTCCTCCTGCAAGAGTTGGCCCTAAAAGTTGCTCCCGCTGGGCCCCTACGGTGACAGGAACTATCCTCGTTACCGGGAGGGCGGGAGCGGTGGGGGAGCTCGACGCCCCCTTCACGGAATCTGAAATCTGCGAGGTGCTCCAAATGCTAAATGGTCGCTCTGCACCGGGACTGCATGGCATCTTCAATAAGTTCCTCCGCTACTTGGACGAGCAATCAGTTGCGCTGCTCTCCGAGGAAGTCAATAAAATCTGGGAAATGGGCCTCGTCCCCGACTCCTAGAAGACAGCGTCAGTCATGCTCATCCCGAACCAAGGCAAACCTCTTGCGCCGGATAACATACGGCCCATCTCGCTCACGTCCTGCGTGGGTAAGGTGGCCGAACATGCCATTCACAACAGTATATCTAGGCACATAGAAACTAATGAGCTATTCCCTCCCAACATGGTCGGCTTTCGGCTGGCACTCTCCACACAGGACGTCGTGCTACTTATAAAGAGGAATTCACATTGGGAGCGAGAGGCACCCCACAAGGGGCGGTTATCTCTCCCCTACTGTTTAACATCGCCATGAAGGGCCTCTCGGACAGACTGGCCACAGTAAGAGGAACGGGTCACGCCCCCTAGCCGGATGATATTACCGTGTGGTGCATGGGAGGGTCTGACGCTGCAGTGCGCTCCAAGAGGCGCTAGACATCACAGCACACTTCCTACTAGACACGCGCCTGAGCGTGTCACCAACCTAGTCCGAAGTTCTATTGTATCGGCCCATCTGACGGGGGGTTAGGTGCTCCACACCCTTAGATCCAGTCCCCATAGCCCTCTATACGAGGGACGGACAACGAATCCACAGAGTGGATCCCATCAGAGTTCTGGGACTCTTGCTAGAATCTCGCGGGGGCAACAATTGCTTGGACTAGATCTAAGATGCTCCACACCCTTAGATCTAGTCCCCATAGCCCTCTATACGAGGGACGGACAACAAATCCACAGAGTGGATCCCATCAGGGTCCTCGGACTCTTGCTAGAATCTTGCAGGGGCAACTCACAGACTATAACCCGCATTACCTCCAAGACGGAGAATATGCTTCGGCTTATCCTCAGGGTCTCGAACCGCAGGGTGGGGAGGGGGTTAAGCGAGGGTAATCTCCTCACACTACCACGCGTTTCTTATAAGCCACGTTAACTATGTAGCCTCCGCGTTGCGCTGGTCTAAACGGGATGAGGCCAAAATCGACGCCTTCATGCGCAAAAGCATCAAGCGCGTGCTGGGTTTACCACTCAATACCAGCACCGCGCGCCTCATGCAACTAGGCATACACAACACCCTGTCAGAGGTGATCGAGGCCCGACAAGTGGCCCAAATAATACGACTCTCATCATCGCGAGCGGGGAGACGCATCCTCGAATACATTGGATGTTATCACCAGAAAATCACGGAGCACAACGTGACCCTATCACCCATTGTCCGAGATACGTTCAAGGTAGATCTCATGCCACGTAACGTCCACCCTCAATACAATGTAGGGCGCCGCGTAGCCGGAACTCGTTCCATGTTAAAAGTGGCTGTGGTCACTCCGAATGTGGCATGTTTTGTTGACGCCACCCAGTACGGGTGCTCTGATCACTATGCGGTAGTTTCTGTTGACTCCAATGGCACTATCATTAACTCAGCATCCGTGCGGAAGCTTTCTGCAACAGTAGCCGAGCAGGTTGCTATAGCTCCGGCTTAATTTCAAAGGAGGTGGCGGCCAACCTCGGGAGCGAGGGGGCTGCTGGTTTTCATATCATCAAATGTTTCCCGGCCCATATGGGAAACAATGGGCACTGAGATTGTTAACGCCAATGAGTTGGCCCATGGCTGTGCACCAGGTCTTACACACCGCGGCGGTTCCGGTGTACTCATGGGCGCCGACTTAGGACTGTACAGGAATTCGCTTCTCACCTTCCATGAAATCTTGGCACATTTCAACTTGCTCGACAGGACTTTCGGCTACCATATCTTAAACTTACTAGACCACAATCGTCTGCTTTTCGCATGCTCATAATGGGGTCATTCCCCTCCAGGGGCCGATTCAGTCACTTCGCCCCTAATGTAGAACCCCACTGTCCAGACTGTGGGGAGGCGTACTTCTCCTTATCTGATATGCTCTGGCAATGCCCTGCGTTAGGCAGCTCATCGCTTACCACTCTAACCGACTGGGAGGCAGCCGTTAAGAGCGGTGACCTCTCAGAGCAACTACGGGCTGTCCAGAGGGCCTGCGACAGGGTGAAGGACCACGATCTTCCGACCCCGACGGGGATGCGGCCTGCGACGACTACGGGGACTCGCTGAAAGCAGAGGTACCCTAGCGCGGTTCGTCAGGATCATTAGTAAAGTTCTTTTTCTGTCTGTCTCTCTCTCTCTCTCTCTCGCTCCTTAGTCACTACTGCGCATGCGCCATTAGTAGCACCGAACCACAAGTGTTCCGCCGCTGCGCAGCGCCGCGCCTTGCTGCCTCCGCCATTTGGTATGACGTCACACGGCGTTCTTCGTTGTTGCGCTCGCCTCCGCTCGCTTGGCCAGCTTCGTCGCATGCCTGATAACATGTCGCAGGATTGAAAAGGAGAGCTCGCGCGCGCCGCAACCACAGTCGAGGTATCAGTATAGAAGGCGACAATTCTGATAAGCAGGAGGAGGCCTGGAATCGACATCGGAACGCGATGAAGAGGAAACGAATCGCCCAGAGAACAGACGAACAACGCGCCAAACGACTGGCTAAATGCCACAACATAGCTAGACAACCAGACTAATCTGGACTTGCAATCAAGATTAACCAAGGCTAACCATGCTATGCCTTAGCTTTCGCTACGTATAACCTGGCATAGACGAGCCAAGGCACTGCCAATTTTTTTCATTACATTGAAAACAAAGGCCCTCTGGTGCATACCCAAGTGCGCTAGGCTGATTCCTGAAAAAAATTCGCAAACCACAGAACGGGTTTGAACGTACATTAGAGCTCGCCATCATATGACGCTTGAGCAGTTCTTGGTGCTCTACACCTTACAGGGGGCCAAATCTATGCACCATGTAAGGATTACCAAGTGCTCAACCACGTCACCGCACCTCACTGTTATTCCATCCAGTACATTTTTGACTGCGTAGCAGGTTTGCAAGGAGCAACAATTTTTTCGAAGATTGACCTAATGCGACCCTAGCATCAGATTCCTGCGGCGCCATAAGGTATTGAAATGATTGGAATCGTGACACCTTTCACTTTGCACGAATTTCTACGGATGCCGTTCAGCCTCCAGAACGCCACGCAAGCGCGCTAGGCGCACATTGACGACCTGCTCGTTGCGAGCAGCGCGCCGAAGGAGCATCGCAATAACCTCATGTTTCTCTTCGAGCGTTTAGACAACTACGGTCTCATCATCAATGTTGCGAAGTGAGAATCTGGAGTATCGACCCTAAATCCTGGTGTATACAATCGACGCTTCGGACATCCGTCCACTGCCAACCAAGGTTTAAGCCGTAAGATTTTCCTCAGCCATCCACGCGACGCCAGCTGCGAGAATTTCTCGGTTGGGTGACATTTTACCGACATTTCATACCACACTCTGCCCACGTCTTTCACCCTTTGCCCGAATCACTGGCCTCATATTTGAAGCCAGTGGACCTGACGTGGACATCTAAGTCAGTCTGCTTTCCGGAAGATCAAGGACGCGCTCAGCTGAGCTACTCTCTTGGTCTACCACAAAATGAACTCGCGCCTTTGAATGTGTCCCACTCAGATGCGGGGGCCGTGCTACAGCAGTGGAGTGAGCAAGGTTTACAACCTAATCTGTTCTATTCCAGCAACCTAGCGCCTACAGAAAATCTTTAAAGCACGTTTGGGTGCGACCACTTTGCCGCATTTTGAGGAGCTGATGACTTCCGCTATTTCCCCGAAAGAACGAACTTCTACATCGTGACTGATTACAAACCCATTGTGTCTGCTGTTAGATCACCGCAGTCGGGCGGAAGCGCGCACACAGCCAGAGAACAGCACCAAATGCTGTACATAACAGAGTTTATGATCAGAAAACCGCCCAATCTGGGGCGCGATCAACCTTGTTACCGATGCAGTTTCGTAGTCAGCTGTGATTACCTTGTAGAGTCCATGACCCTCGTCGAAGCCCAGACCACGGACTGTGAGCTCGCCTATCTCTGGAGCGCGGCACCGAACCTGTCATTTCGCGGTGTTAATTCGCGATGTTTCGCGATGTGTCATTTCGCGATGTCAGTGCGTGACATATCACGCGTGACATAGCGACCAGATCGCCTCGCCTTTTCGTGCTCGCTCAGTTTCGACACGCAGTGTTTGAATGAATGAACGTGTGATGTTTAGGTGCTTAAGGGCCAGGTATGCCCAAAGAGCGCCATCCAGTGTTAGTAATTTCGCAGTGGAATGATGCGTTCTATGAAGTTGATGTTTGATGCGTTGCATTCCCTAGCTCCTACTGTGAATACGAGCCGCCCAGCAATTCATCGCCTACCGCTACGTGTGGCCGAATATGAACCGTGATATTCTCATACTGACACGCCCTTGCTTCACGTGCCAGCGATGTAAGACAAAGCGCCACATTGTTCCTACCATCGGTGCGTTCCCCAGGCAGAGTGTGCGTTTTGAACACATTCACTTGGACAGTGTCCGTACTGCTCCGCTGTGCCATGGTATGAAGAACTTTATTTAGGTGCTGTGGGATCAGTCTGGGACTGATGCGGGCCACTTCCACGTCGGTACAGAGAGGCCGAGCCCCTCTGCCGTCACATGGGCCCTCTGGACAGCCCTGATCCTGTTTACTTTTGACGTGCATATACCGTTTCACGAGCTGGCCGGGAACCATCCCCCTACCGCATATCCCGGCTGACATCAACATAGGTGCATTCACACACCATGATATTTCACGGTTTGGCATGCCCTCAACCATTACTACCGACCAAGGTCGTCAGTCCGAGTCTGTATTGTGCCGCATGACACCGCTCCTAGGTTAATGCGCGATCACGAACTGCGGCCCACGACCCTCCCAGCAACAGTCTGATAGAGCGCCTGCATCGCCAATTCAAAGCGCACCTAAACACACGACCCGTCATCCTGGCACGACGCAAGTGGCTTTCGTGTTGCTCGGAATCCGAGCCGCCGTAAAACCCAAGAGCGTTTGCAGTTCAGCATAACTTGTATGAGATGTGCACTACGCCTCCAAGACGAGGTCTTGAACTTTACAAGCTCTAACCAGGATTATTCTGATTTTGCCTCAGAGCACCGCAACACCATGTAGCGCTTACGGCCCATAGCCACCTGGCTGGCTACCTGTTAAGCGGTTTTCGTCAGCGACAAACTCTCTACGTGCACGTATGTTTTCGTCCGATGTGACAGCGTCCGCATGCCACTCGAGCAGCCCTACGCCTGCCCCTACAATGTCCTCCGGCGAAGCCCAGAGCACATCACGGTTGCCCTAAATGGTCCGGCAGAAATTATCGCGTTAGAACGTGTCCAACCCACCCACAATTCTGCCATCCATCTTCGGTTATCAATGACGTCACATTCCTGAATGACTACCACTGCAAACCTGAAGAGCGTACCCTCGAGTACCCACCGAACGCCTCAGAATGTCCAGAAGACACCGCCCCCCCTCCCCTAAACACAGCGTTTGCACCACCAAATAATGATTCCCACTAAGGGCGGTCTACGTAGTGACCACCGCCACGATAAGCGCGCGCATGATAAAATTCATATATAATCGAGAGAGTGAAGAGCGCGAAAATAAAAAAGTGTTTCCAGCCAACATCGGTAAGGCTAGCCTCGGCCTAATCTCTATACCGGGTGTTTCAGCAAATACTTTCGAAAGTTTTTGGTTTGATTACTTCAGATAGCACCATTCAAGCCCATGAATTGGACTACTCGAAGAGGTGGACATTACTTGCACAAACATTTGAAATGCATAATCGGCTAAATAAAAAAAAAATCACTAAATAGGTTTCTAACTAATCATCCTATGGCTCATATTGCAATTTAGAAATTCTAGCCGAGTAGTTCGCAAGGCGGATGCGCTTGGAACGTATTCTCCGGGTGACACCAGTTTCGAGATATTATTTCCCAAAATTTGCGGAGAAATGCATTAGCGTTCCAGTTACTTTTGTGCTTCAATGAATAAAACGACGTTTTCTTAAGAAATTAAGTGGAACGACAGTGCATCCTTACCGCAAGTTTGACGGCGCATATCTCATAAATGGTGTCACCCACAAGACTATTTCGCCGTGGATATGCCTTGGAGTCTCACCCGCTAGAATTTGTAAATTGCAATGTGTACCACAAGGTAATTAGTTACAAAAATTAATTAGTTAATTTTTATTTATGAGTCAATTATGCATTTCAAAAGTTTGTGCAAGTAATGTCCGATTCTTCGAGTAGACCAGCTAATAGATCCGAATTGTGCATTCTGCCACAGGCAATTTAAAAACATTTTCGAATGTGTTCGCTGAAACACCCATTATATGCTACGCTGCAATACGATCATCTTCAACGTTGTCGTCATCGTGCTACCCTGGGCCTCACACGCACGCTCATGACCACCGCACAAAGATAGTGAATTTTCACAGACACCTAGTTTCACCTACCAACCGCCTGTGGAGCCCCAACCAACGCTTAAAAGCCAGGTGCCTGCCACATTCTTCGCATAACATCGGTTCCCACTGTGCGAGGGATCTGCACAATTTCCATAAATGGAATGATTTGCCTACTTCAGCCGTTTTAAGTCCATCCATCCATCCATCCATCCATCCATCCATCCATCCATCCATCCATCCATCCATCTATCCATCCGTCCGTCCAACGGTCCATCCGTCCGTCCGTCCGTCTGTTGTACACTAACGCAGTAGTTAGCTACTTCCTTGGGACACTAGGTATGTGCTCCTCGGCGTGATGCCGTTGTAGTCCCTCTATTGTCATTATTACAACTTCATGATCATACACTCGTGATGCTGTCGTTGTCATACCCTCTACCCCGACTTAGTTTCCCAAGTTGTCGAATAGCATGAGCCCTACGTATGCGCTCCTTGTCGTGATGCCGTCATGGTCGTTGAATCGCCTTAATTCCAGCTTTGACATCCGCCACTCATAATACCGCCGTCGTCACGAAATCACCGTCTTGCAGTCGTCACGAATTCGTTGTCACACTGTCATAGCGATGCCGCCGCGGTCATCGAATAGTCGTCATTCCAGCTTCGTGATCTGACTCTTGTCATCCTATCGTCGTCCTGTCTTCCACTTCCACCCAGCGGTCCACATTTTCTAATTGCTTAGAGCACTAGGCATGTATTCGGGGTCGTGAAGCAGTCTTCGTTGTTGCATAACCCTCATTTTAGCTTTATCATCTGACATTTGTCATGCCATCACCGTCACGTTGTCGTTGTCACACACTCGTCGTGAGGGTGTCTTATAATTGTCACCATTTCAGTGATGTCATTCTACCCCTCTTTATCATTTGATTGTGATCATACTGTCACCATTCAATCGAGGTTATGGCGCCCTTGTAATGATATCATCGTCATACAGTCACTATCAAGCCTGCAATGTCAGGCCGTCGTCGTAATGTCGTTGTGGCCATGTCACCATCACTCCCGCTTCATCATATTGACACGTGTACTTGACCGTCAGTAACACGTGGCAATATGACTTTCCTATTACCGTCATTGTGATACCACCGTCGTTCATTCGTCGACGTCTTGTTCCTTGTTCGTCATTTTATCGTAATCATGCAGTCACCAACAATGATTATACTGCCGTTCTCGCGACATCACCATTATTGTGCCGTCATCACACAGACGCTATCATGAACGCGTCGTCCCACCGTCTCCGCTATTTCATCTTGGTTGTGTTAGTGTCGTTATTCCCGCTTCTTCATCTCGTTGTCGTCATACGTCGTTGTTACGCCATCATCGTCATTCAGTCGTCGTAAACTCATTGTCCTAATGTCGTCGTTGCCACGTTGTCGTCGTTATACCATAGTAATCATTTACTAATCGCAACCTCATCGTCCTTTTGCCGTCGTTCTACGCATTTGTCATTCCATCGATATCATTCGGTCTTCTTCCTTCCATCATCTCTGCGTCAACGTAATAAAGGAGTTCTCATGCATCTATGCTCCTTGGCGACCTTGAAAGGAGAGTGCCATAACAAAGGGGAATGGTAAACACAAGTATGCACAAAACCGGTATGCACATGTGTGCCATATAGCCAAAGCAACGGAAGTCTAACGTGGTAAATAAATGTGACTTCAAAAATATGGTCTGTGGCTACATTGCATTCCCGCTGACAGTCGTCATGCGATGAGTTCGAGCGTCATTTTAATCTTTCTTTTACTGATCTGTCGCTGCGTCCAAGTTGTTTTTAATTTCTACAAAAGTGTGAAATGGGGAAGGATTTTGTTAAGCCTAGAGAAAATCTCCATGCCAATCTCATCAAGGTGAAGGAACAACTACGAGAGCAACTTAAAACCTCGAGAGAAAGTGTGAAGCGTTGCCTACGGACAGAGATGAGAAATCTGCGATCTGAGCAGAAAGACTTTACGTCTAGCACAACCCACTCGCAGGCACACATTCAGGAACTGAAGAAGAAACTAGACAATGAAACTTCGAATACGAAGAACGAGGAATTGAATGCGAAATACGGAACTCTGGCGAAAAAGACTCACGGGCTACAGACGCGACTGACTCTCCCGGAAAAATATTTAAGAACAAGCTTCCATCGTAAGGGAAGATGGCGAGGCTCTCACAGGCGAACTTTCCGACTTAGGGATAACAATTGGTGAGCCGATTCCGGAGTCTCAGCTTGAAAGCTGTCACCATGTTCGAACACGATTCGCAAAGGAAAGGAATGTAGTTGTTCGGTTCAATAAAGGACAAAGAAGGCACGCTTAAAGAACAGGGATGTGGGCGTCCACAGCTAAACCCGTATACACGTAAACGAGCAGTTGCCGGTCAAGAACAAGAATTCTGGGTGCGGCAAACGCCAAGAAATGGAATGCCTTCTGGAAGCCCGTGTGGATGAAGTCTGTTCCCTGAAGATATGGTACTTTTGAGATTCAAAGACAAGGTGGCACAAAAAATTGAAGAGGCAATTCTTATAAGCAAATTGCAGGAAACATGCGTCGCGAAGCCATCCGCTACACTGCCTGCCACAGAGTTAGGTTATTGGTTGCGCACTATGATTGAGATTTCGATTTAAAATATTCTTTCTCACTTTTTAATTAGTCGCACCACGTGTTCTTTAGCGCTTCGATGTCTGTGTATCTTCTTTTGAGAAAAATCCTCAGCTGTGGCTGTTCTTTCTTTCCTTTTGTCTCTGCTGTTCTCCACTGCACACGTGAAATTGAACGAAGAATGGCGTTCTTCTTTCCCGCAAGACTGGCGGCTCTAAAATTGTCCGAATCTGCAGTGATGTGGTTGCTTCAAAGATGACGTGAACATTGCGCCTTCACGCTGTGACACTCACACTCATCTCCTTCTTTTATTCTTTGTGAATAAAGCTGCCATCTTTGTACCGGCTCAGTTTAACCGAAATTGCTCTCTAAATAATAGTACATGCCTTCAAATCACGAACTTGAATATGTAGTCTTTACTCAACACAGCTGATCAACTGACTTCCCTTCTTTCCACCTCCAGCCTCTTTTTTTTTGATGTAGCCTTACTATCAGAAACGTGCTATCGGCAATGTTAATATACCTAGTAGAGAAGCTTCCATAGAAGCCCATAGGTTCAAAATATGGCAGTTCCTCGGCAGTTCATGGGGTATAGCTTCATCTGTGTGACGAGGGAACAATTCGGGCAGGAGAAAAAAGTAATGTGAAGCCATATCATATAAACATAGAAGGTCATTTGGTTCTCAAAAGCGCAGAAGTTTGTTTTGGTGACCTGCCATTAGAGCTTTATATTCAAATTTTCAGCCATTCGACTTCATGAGCGTTCCGAGTTTTCATTGCGGAAAGCGATGCAGCAGAAGGCCAGCCGTACGGGTGTCGAAATCGCACACCTGCATAGAACATACTTTCTTTGGAGGCTGATGAAAGCTCTGGTTGGAGAGCGCTAGTCCTAATGTCAGACGCCAAGCCCGCCGGCGAGCGCAGCCCCATGCAAACAGCGAAAGCAAACAATTACCTGGCGTTCACAACACAGTACTTTTGACTGAACAGGTGAACAAACGGTGAAACTGCCCACGTCACCAAATTCAGACAGACATCGACAAGAAAAACAACAGGACCCGTGAGGAGAGCGCACTGTAAAAGGTGAACTTGATAAGCGCACCTTTCTGCACACTACAAGAGCGACATTGCACTGCAAGCGATAGCGGAGTGCCTAGGGCAGCTTCATGATAGCATGAGTCAGCCGCATAAAATGAACATCTCGCAGTTACATACCAAACCTACAGTCATTTCATTGGAAAGGTTATGTTAGAACTAGCAATACACGCATCGTCAAAAAGGACAATAACATATCAACACGCATAAAAACCAAACTTGTTTCTACTCGGCAGCAAATACTTGCAGGCAAGCTTGAATTGCGGAGAAAGATGAATACTTCCAGTGCTTGTCTTCACGAAACTAAAAGTTCACATATGACGGTTGTGCAACATAATTAAAGAAAGAAGTTAAAGCACGAGCGATGTTTCGGGTATACATTTAGTTGATGCACCCGGCCGAGGAATTGGTGTAGTCGAGAACAGCAGAGCCATCGACGCGCAAGGAGCCACAACCACTACAGCGCAAACATTCTTTGTACTTCATTCCATTCGTTTCCTCGCATTCGCCGCTTTTGGTTACGCTAATCTGACCCAAACTCGCATTCATGCTGACGCCAATTTGCGCGATTAGGGACGTAGGTAGGAGAAAACTTTGTGACCTAACGAAGCATACAAATCAGTGTTAATCAGATGGAATTATTTCATCACAAAGGCCAATTTCCTTGCATGAAAGATGTCTATGGCTGAGGGCGCACAAGCAGCTGCAATGAGGAGACTGAATTGTGCGCACACCGGGACGAGAAGAAGCGCAATGACAGCTAACACATTCAGAGATACTTGCCAACTAGGCACATCGAGCGCTTATACAAACATGCGTAATTTGGAGAATAAAAAGGTAAACAAATATATACCTTTCATTGTTCAGGTCAAATGAAAAAGCAGGTAATATCATGGTGGAAGCTCACACTCTCGCATGCACTCGCACATGTAGCTTTAAATAACGCCATACACGCAGTAACCAAGTGGTGCGAAGATTAGCAAATGACTATTAACGTTAACAAATCTGTTCTATTATCTGTAACCAGAAAGAAATAGAGATCACTCTTTCAGTACAGACTAAACAACCTTCCTCTTGCTGCGGTCTGCGAATACAAATACTTAGGAACATTATTAACATCTGACCTGAGATAGGATGCTGACGTTAAAAAAGTTACGGCAACCGCACTAAAACAGTTAGTTTTTCATTATTAGACGCCTCAGGCTAGCACCATCTGATATATAGCTATTAGCATATAAAACATTTGTCAGACCGGTACTAAAGCATGCAAAATGTCGTTTGGTTTCCTTTCGCTAGCAAGCTGATTAAAAACTTGAAGGTGTTCAAAGAAAGGTGCTAAGATACATTTATAAAAATATAGGCTAACAGGCTCACCGACAAAACTACTCAAACAAGCCGGGATGCTAACCGTTCAAAACAGAGCAAAACTAGCGCGCCTTAAAACCATTTCCTAACTCATAAACAATCAATTAACTCTGGATACCTCGCGATGCATAACGAAATCTCAAACGAGGAAAACACGTCATAACCCTCCACGCACACTAATCGAGTTTGCATTGTGTACTGACAGTTTCAGGTATTCATTCTTTCCGCAGACTATATGCGATTGGAACGCTTTGACCGTGAGCTCTGTTAATAGTTCATCACTGCCTTTATCACGCTCGCTGGAAACGCTCTATTTACGTGTCAGTAATTATTTTTTTGCTGTCAGTATCACTTTGTTATTACCTTTGTTTTGCATTTTGTGGCACACTTATCTCTCTAACGCAAATCTTGCAGCACGAACCTCATTGTATATTTTTTACTCATGCTGATGTATAAGTTTATTCAGTGTAATAATGTGCATTTGTGAACCCTTTATCAATGTCATGTTTGTATGTCAGTGTACTTCTTTGAATGCCCTTTCTGTTACGATCCCTGACGGGATTGACAGTATTGCATAAATAATAAATAATAAAATAATAATAATTCTTCGCAACCTTGCTTTCACGATGATCACCAAGACTCACTCATATCAGGCTCTTTGCAGCAGGTATATATGGAGGTGCCTGTGTCGTATCGTTTGAGTCCTAGAAAAATAAATACGTTTAATATGGAGTGCTCAAACCAGGGTCCTCCGAGACAAGAACCCCATGCTCTACTCACTCATCAGTGCGTGATGTCACATTACAAGAAGGTGCTTATAGCAGGAAGAACGCGCCACTTCTCCCCTATTTTCCAGTCTTCGCTACCAGTCCAGATCATAAGGCCACACGTTGTGACGTTTCTTCACCGTATTACAACAAATTCATTGCCACGCCATCATAGTCATGCTATCGCTATGGTGTTATTGCTGTCCTCACACGCATATTCATACGATAAATACAATGGTTCGGCTTACACAAAAATATTGCGGCACCTTGTATAATGCTTTGAACAACTGTAAACAATACTGAAAACCGGAGACCTTTAAAATGTTTAACAGACATACGTTGATTCCTTCAGTGCGCAGGATCTGCATTTTCTTTTAGGCAAGCTATCTATGTTTTTGGAAGCTGTCATGTAGTAATCTTACATATCGCATTTAAAGCTACAGCATTTCTTTCCCTCTTCACAAAATTTTCGCCTGACATTGATTCTTCCCTGTGCCTTTAATCTACATACCCTTTTTCTTCGCATTACCCTTGTCTTCTCTACTCCTTCAGTTTTCCTTTTTGCAACCACGTGATAACACTGGGCCTTCCAATTAAACAGCAAGTCTTCTGATAGCCGTCCCCTCCACCCCTAGGTAGTGCAATAAATAAAACTTCAAGTTGGTTACCTGAGGGATTTCAAGCACTTGTTATTCTGTTCTATATTATTTAGTCAGTTAGTGTGCATACAATGAGTATCATAAATGTTACATCGCATATGCCAGCTTTTACTCCATGTGAAAAGTCGACTCAAAATCATTGGTTATCCGATGTACCACGCTACGGCGTGCCTCATAATCAAATCGCGGTTTTGGCACCCCAGAACTGCAAATTCACAGGACTAGCTTATGAACCAGCTAACGTATTCCAATTTCTTGCAAGTCATGAGAATCTATTGAAGCGACCATGTTTATTGATGTGGCCGGTGTGAATTACTTTCAGCTTAATGTTGCTTCATAGTCCCACTCCCATAAACTGCGTGTCCATATTGCAATGTAGTGTTGACTCTCCTAACTTTCTAGTGTATCGGCCCCCATTATGTTCCTAAATACGTCGAATAGATGGGGTTCGCCGGCGATATGCATAACAATTTTGGTGAGGTTGCAACGCCCCTGCGGACACTATGGTCGCAAAAGCCAGCCAGGTAGCGGCAACAAAATATCTCGCTTTTGTGTTGTTGCGATTAACCGTACAAAAAAAAAGAATATTGTCAAGTTTTAGGAAGACCGTTCAGGATCACGGCTAAGTAGCCAGGTAGAGCAACACATATGATTGACAGATGTGACTGCAAAGAACACGGCATCATCTGGGAGCTACAGCATCAGCAGTTTTTGAAACCCCGGGTGATGCGATATCTTACGTTATGCAATATGAACTCTATTTTCGCCTGCGGGACTCTCGACAGTAATAAAAAGTTCAATTTGCGGCATGCGAAAAAAAACTAATATCAATAAATAATAGTGAAAAGTAAGTAAAAGCACCCTTACCTATGAAACGTCCGCCCACTGCAGCGTATGTTTTAGTGAGCCAAAAATGTGCTGCTCCTCCACTCGGCAACCAAAGAGAGGCGTCAATGCATAATGAAAAGAGAAAAATGACATGTGCCAAAAAAATCTGTTCGTGAATGCAGACTTACACTCGTCTGAAAGCCTCTGAAAAGTGATGTCTCATTGAAGGCTGGTAAAATTATTTGATCAAATTGAGCTGCTGTTTCGTTCAGCTTTGATGTTCGTTTTTATATGAACGTATATGAAGTTTTTATATGAACGTATGCAAGCACGATTCCCTGCACAACTGCATAAAATATACTTAAGGAAGTAGGGCGCTAGAAATAAGCTGGCTCAGCGCTTATTCATAAAACTTTGTAGGTGCACTTTTAATGGCTGTCAAGCTGGGGCGAGATGACAGGAGAAAATAGCGGAAATGAAGTGTCGTATTGCGCTTGTGTCAGCGTTTTGTGGGAGACAAAGCCGGCAGTGCCAGGTCGGCGAATACGCTACTCTGAATGCATAACGAAGGGCCGTCACCAGGTTCTACTGTTTTTCTAACCAATCAGACCATGGGTGCAGTTGCAACATATTATTTCAGTGGATCCCAATTCACTAAGCAAAAAACAATACTGTCTCTGCTCCTTCACCGGGAGGCTCAACATATAAAATGGTGCATTACCGCTGCTACCTCTAGTAACGAATGACACGCACTGTTATACCAACTCTGTAGATAGACGACGCCTGGGGATGCTTGGTTCGTAAGCAGCACGGAGATATTCAGGTTACACTGCATTGACCTGAACATGTAGAGAAGTAGACGGGTAAAACGCACCACTATATTGAAAGAACAATTTCTATACTTCACATTCTACAAATATTTAACTGAGGTCAAGTAATGTCTAACAGGTCCCTCTATGCCAGTAGTCATAAATAACCCGTCTTATAAACCCGCTCCAGTTGCGTCGGGCGTCGCGCCATGCCCTCTTCTCTTCCTTATTTCAACAATGTACCATTCTCTGTTTCCTGTAACATGCGCTTGTTCACCGACGACTATGTTAGGTAGCGTGCTATCAGCACGACTCGGATCAACCTATCCTCTAAATTCATTTCTTCCAGGCGAAGTATTGGCGTGATAAATTGCTCAGCTTATCTCCAATAGATGTAAAGTTGTGTCGTTTATTCGCCGATGAATGTCACTTGAAGTTTCCGTTCGAGCATCATTCTTTTTTCGATTGAGCTAATGCGTGGAACGGCTCTCCCCTGCACATAACCACAATCACATGCCCCCCATGGTCGTTTCCACTGTGAACTGTCTCTTATCTGAAATGTATTCTATGACTGTCAGCGATATTTTGTTGATTCTCTAAACATCCTACCTTACGGAACACCCTTTTTCGAAGGAAGGTGCCAAATAGACACCAAAGAATAAAGTGCTTTGGGCTTCGTAAATAAATTACGCTTCCGCAATGCCAAAAATGCTGCACTGAGCGTGCGAAGAGACATTGCAAGCCAGTAAAGACACAACACCGAAGGACGAGTGGCGACGCCGCTTTGAAGTTCCCGCAATATCTCATCGTGATGTCATGGATGTTGACGGCGTCTGCTCGAGTGTAGCTTACTTACGATCGGTGAAGACGGGCTGCGTTCTATTCTCAACGAGCCAAACTGTGATCATAGAGAGGTAGAAAGCTTTTAATGCGCTGCAACATCCAAAATGCTCGAAAATAGTTTGAAACAAATTACGTTTGTTGCGTAACAAATTATGTTGTGTGGTATCGGGGCAACGTGATACCTGTCCTGGACGTGATGAGGTACCGAGCGGGTTTCTTGGATTCGTGTTGTTAGGGCTTGGAAGCCCAATGTTTCTAGGACCTGTCGGCCCGTGCGAGTCCGCGCAGGTTTCTGTTGTTGCGAGACGTAAAGTGCTTCTGTCAGTTCGCTGAGGGCGTAGTGTAACCCTAGCGCCCATAACTTTTCAGTCGATGTAATTATCGGCAGACAAAGAGCGATCTTGAAAGTGATTCTCAAGAGCGTGCCGGCCTGCTTGGTTTCAGACTGAGTGAGAAAACCAGTCGGAGGGTGTCCCCTTCCTCTATGCCTCTGTTCTTGGATGTTACGCGGGAGATCATACGTGATATTGCCTTGACACTGATTATTAGGAGTGTAAGGGTGTGTGTGGCCCGCTGGTTAAAGTGCAGCCACATGCCCGGCGCCCTGAGCAATGTCTTCTCGGGTATGAGGCCCCCGTTGAGGTGTACCTCGAGTTTTCTTGTTGGGTCTGTGGCGACTGAGTGGTTACCCCGGCCTCGCTAGACTCATAGGAGTAATAAGATGAAATGAACACAGCCTATCTCGAATCCCCTTTTACATGATAGAAAAGACTGGCCGTCCTTAATACTCATGCTCATATAGGCTTATGAAGACATAGACCATGACTATTTCACTACAAAAAGTACTGACGGTAAGATGCTTTCGGCGAGGTCACATGCTCTCGAGGAGAACCCAACAGAGGAGCAATAGCTTTCCTATGTGACCGCGCTGTCTGTTCCATACCTTCTCGTAATTTGCGGAAAACGTTATGTGCGAAATCTCCCCTAGACAGGGTCCATGCGGCATATATTTGGTGACAACATTCAAGACATTTTGATAGAGCGCGTAGGCGCGTCGTGCATCAAACGATACCTAGACACCATTGAAAATAAGACGAAATCATACATCACACTAGCATAAGCATGCTATCCGGTTACTCAGACCTCGTGAACGGCGATGAAGCACCGATTTCACGTGATAGCAGAGGTGTAACGACGGGCACAGCTATTATCCCCTGCGCCTACCAATTAGTCGGCCCTGTACCTTCTCCCACACAGCCTACACCTACTTCTTCACTCCCCTCTTTTTTCATCTGGTTAGCCTCCAGTTTCTCCATGCTTCCGTGTATTTCATTTTATTTTATTACATTTGTTTTCTCTCAGGGCAGAGGCATTAGACAGAGTAGTAGGTGGCCCGAATACAAAAACAAAGCACACTTTAGTAACGTGGTAGGTTTATAAAAAGTTCTTAAGCAAGGCTGTTATAAATTCGCTGCATTGACGATCAAAATAATGGAAGTGGGAAGGCGGTTGCAGTAAGCGCTGGTTATTAAAATGAAGGAATGTAATACTAGAGAGATGGGGTGCGAGAACGTCGACGGTTCAACGAAGTGCCTAAAACATAGGGGAAGTAAAGAAAAAACATGCGCAGCTTGCACTAGGTCTCGATGTTGGCTAGTTGGTTCATATTTAGAACTGAGGTTGAACAACGTGAATAAAAGAAGGACACGACTAAACACGAAAAACGGCTGTTCCGTCTGTGGTATTTCTTTACACGTGTCCTTGTTTTATTAGTGCTGTTCAACCTCGGTTATAGGGGTGCAAGGCTGGCGTCAACAGCAAAACTTGTGATCACCTAGCTTTTACGTGGCTTGCCTAAGTAGTTTGTAGGTTTTGGGCGGTTATGCTAGGTTTCGCTAAGTTGTTGGTAGGCTTGGCTAAGGCGTTTCTTGGTTTTGCAAGGTTCTGATAGACTTCGCTAAGTTGTTTCTGGATTTTGTGAGGTTATGCTAGGTTTAGCTGAGTTGTCTCGGCGGGCTTGATGCCGGAAGCTTTCGCGCATTCGAAGGCAGGGATCACTTCCACGGTGAGATCCAGCGTTCAGATGCCGACTCTCGCGTTCCCTGGACGGAAGCTCGGGATCCTCGACTCGGCGTCGCCTCTTCTCGGCCGCAGCTTCGGCGCGGTGTTCCAGATCAGCTCAACGGGGACGAATGGCTTCTCGCTTGGCAGTACGGCACTCTTTCTGGTAAGCCGATTCTTCTTCAGACGTCCGGACTTTCTTCGGTCTTCCCATAGCAGCAGCACGTACGCACGGATGACATGAGAGTGTGTCGCCGCGCCAGCTGTTCCGAACTTTTACTCGCCTGTGACGTCACGACTGCACCCTACACGCGTGCGGTGCGAGGAGTTTACGTGGCTCGGTGCATTCCCATGTGATTGCTAGGCAACGCGAGGCGGCCACAGCAGGGCTGAGTTTACTGGCAACGCTCCATGGCGCAACTAAATCTGAAACAGCTCCGCTGTTACACTGTTTTAAGTTCTTCAGTGCATGACCACTACAAAAATTAAACGGTGCACTTCACGCACATTGACGAACATTTTTTTAATTATTTAAGCATGAGGAATATTTAAAGATCACTAGCTCATTGTGGCGCATTTTCTTGCGTAACCCTTTTATTTGTGGATGTATTTTGTTTTCTATACGATCTCACATATTCGTGATTTCTGGTTCAATGTGTTTCTTCTACTCTCTTTCGCATGTCGGCATGTGTTGTGTTTGAAATGTAACGTTCACGACAGGTATCAACGGTACCTACACAGGAACATAAATTTTTTGTGCACTGCCAAGGATGTTTTCTTTTCTAAAGTGTGTATGTGCGTGGTTGAGCACTTTAGAGCGAAAATAGTACATTTTGTACTCTAACCTTTTCCTTTACCACATAAATTATTTTCACCAGTTCTGCGAAAAAAGAGTGGTATTTCGTGCTGCCTAAAGGCACCAGCACATGCATGAACACAAATAGTAATAACACATAATAACCATGGCTAAAATGCTTATTCTGGTCTACACTTCGTTATATCGACGAGGTGTGCGTTCGCCAACATCTGGTGCAGCGGAAAATTTTGTATCAACCCCCTACTAAATAGTCGCAGTCATGTGTTGAAACCAATTTATGTGCAACAAATTAAAATTTTTCAGCAGCGTACGCTTTTGCGCTGGTTGGTTGATCACTTGAGCAGAAAAAGCTAGAAAGAACAGGATTTAAGAAAAGAACAAACAACGGCACTAACGAAAAACCTAGTGTTTATTATTCCAAGGATCATATTTGCGGTGAGCTCCACCACTCGAAAAGCTGGCGCCACCGTTGGCCTGACGTTGTATGATGGATCACGTGGACACGTCGGCCCCGGCGGCTGCTTCTGAAGCGCCGAAGCCAGATGCAAATGAACCTTTAACATCCCAGCTGTGTTGCGGTTATGATTAAGCGGGGAGGTTTTCCCGCTTTCAGTGTCTGCTTAACAGCATTTGAAACCACTATAATACGTAGTGGCGGCCTTTGAAGGCATCCAACATGATAGGCTACTGCTCGGTGCCGCAGTGCCGGACGTGCCGAATGAAGCCCGGTGTCAGCCTTCACACGTACCCACTGGACAAGAATTTGAACGAAGCTCGGATCGCGATACTTACCCCCGTGTGCATAAATGCACCTTAACTTGAAGCCCATGTTTGACTTGATTTAAATGACGCCTGTCGTGAACGCGTCGATGGAAACGCGGCGAGCGTCTTGGGCACGTTCCCGCCAGGCGTTAGTTAGATTACGTCAAGCGTGGGCTTCAAGTTAGGACCCATTTCCGAATACGGGGGATAGAACTGGCGATTAGTCATCAGTACAACTCGGTTGTGCAGCACGCACTTCCGTGGGGAGATTTCTACTACGGCGTGGGGGCTGCGGTGTTCGCGGTGAGTTGCAGAAAGCGCGCACTGAGACACTCGCCCGCGCGCACTTTTCGGCTACAGTCATGAAGCTTCGGTCTATGAACTTGTTGTTCCTAAAAACTGGCAAGTTCGCTTGAGTGAACACGGAACGGTAAGAAGCACATTAAAAAAGGTTATATCATGAGAAGCCAACAAACATTGACACCAAGGAGAACATAGGGGAAATTACTTGTGCCTAATAAATGAAATAAAGAAACCATAAATTAATGGAAATTACAGTGCATGAAAAAAACAACTTGCCGCTGGTAGGAACCGAACACACAACCGTGGTGGGTTCGGTTCCCACCTTCGGCAAGTTGTTATTTCGTCCACTTTAATTTCCATTAATTTATCGTTTCTTGATTTCATTCATAAAGCCCAAGTAATTTCCCCTATATTGTCCTTGGTGTCAGTGTTTGTTGGCTTCTCATGATATGATTAATAAAGATCGGGCCCCTCGGTAACCCCCTTTCTTCTCATTAAAATAGGTATGGCAGATGCTTACGTTTGTATTAGCACCAAACAATGAATGTACTGGATTACGAAAAAAAAAGCTGCGGGAAATTGCTCGCTCAGAAGACCGATTAACATGCAGTGCGACGCAACTTGAGAAATAACGAGATTGAAATGTCCAAGAATTTAGGAGAAAGAAAAAAGATAGAATCGTTGCAACGGCACATCGCAATTCGCCGTAGGCGCCGAAGCCACTAGTTATAACGAAATCCTTTTTTAACCGCTTTGATATTCCACTCAACAACGGTTGCTTGTTTACTGTCAAATGCTCATATGCTGTGGCCTATAGCTCATGTCAAGGAGAGAAACATTGTGCACGGGCATGCATGCAGCAGCGCAGTCGGTCGCCGCGAACCCGTGCGATCGCTGCATTGAAGCTTCATTTGTTACGCACCATTTGTTTATACAGGCTAACCACTGGAAGAGCGTAATTTACATAGTTTGCACTCAGTGAGTGCCTACCTTTCCCATAACAATCCGGTTCGGGCGACTCCATCGCGGCGACCGCGCGCAGTGGGCGTACAGTGTACGTATTCGGTAAAGAGATGTAAACCATTCTGTGCTTTCTGTTTGTCCAAAACAATATTTTGACAGTAAGCAGCTTCCCTCGTTTCTAGAGTACTTACAGAAATATCCAGGAGGGCTCCCGTGTGGTGTACTTACTGGGCGCCAACAGCCAAACGTATGAGGAACGCTCCGCGTTATCCGCAAGCGAGGCGCTTCCGACAGACTCCGCAAGTCCTCGCCCCTAATGTTATAGCGCTCATCAGGGGAACTAAATTTATCCGTCACATACTCAGTTACGTTTTTTTTTTCATTTGGAGCTGCTTTTCTCTGATAACCATAGATATCTTTGTGGTACGCCCGTAGGTCTCATACGCAACTTTTTTGTGCACACTTACTCAATCAAATGCAGTAGAGTAGGTTATCGTAAGAGCACGCAAGAAAGCGACCCTTAGCAGGTATTGAATTCACGAACTGGGAACAAGGTTTGAATCACAAGTAAAAAGGCTAAAGCTTGCTTGGAACGCCTTGAGAGGAAGCTTTAGCTCGGCTGCTCCTATTTAAATACATGTAGAAGGAGACTTCGTTTTTCTCGAAAACCACTGCCCCAAAACTTGACGACGTTTGTTGCATCTAAATCAAAAACCTAATATCTAGTGGCAGATGGTTTTGTATTTTAATTTAGGTAGTCAATGTCTTAATAAAAATTGCCCAACCGCACATTTTCACAAATATGTAACTCAATAATGAAAAATGATATCACAATTATGTGAACTGCATATAATAAGACATCTACAGCGGACAAAATTGATATCTTACACATGAAACTCGAAAAATTAGGTAATATGGAAATACAGCTTCCTTGTACACAACGTACCGAATTGACATATTGAATTTGTCCGCTTTGAATGATATAATGAATGCCGTATACAGAACCGCGATATCTGTTCCCGACACAGAGCTATCAATTTGTAAACTTTGCGCCCCTACGATTTTCGAACTTTCGAATTTTTGAAAATTATTTTTACGGAATTCAGGCACTAAATCGAAATTACGCTTCCAGCAGTCACTAGATGCAACAAATTTCATTAAAATAGGCCCAATAGTTCTCTCAGAAAAACGCTTCTGCGTCGTACATGTATTAGAATAGGGCGCGTCGAAGTTGGGCCCGAGCAAAAGCTTCCTTTTAAAGCTACCGAGCAGTTCTTCACTAGATGCACCGAGTGTTACATAGCTGACCAGAAAGAGCGAGAACTCCGGAGCCACATAGCAAAAGAGTGGCTCGCTAGAGCAAAATGTTGTGGTAATTCTGTAAGCGAACAAGGTATCCAACAGCCTAATTAGGTTCGTTATCAGGGCAGGCATTACGTTGCTGTACGCTGCTTCAAGTAGACTTGGTAGCCTACGCGTAAGCGTAAATCTAGATACACAAACTAAAAGAAGCACCGAAAGAAAGCATAAGCAGCACTCTATCCTGGCCCGCTATAATAATGCTTACAGGGTTCCTCTTTCCTGCAAGCGTTCTTCGTCGGAGAAGCCGGGAGTTGTGCGAAGGACCGGAAGTACGAAGACTCAAATAAGATCAGTAAGCAAGCAAGAGATGGCCGCCTTTCAGTGTAGTGCGTTAAGTGTGGCAGTGAATTACTTGATGATAATTTTGCCATTGCATATAAACGACATGATAAGCGCGCACGACTTACATCGGAAGCTTTCTTTATCCGAAAAGAGGCCCCGAATCGCGCAAGTACCCATGCGTTATACTCTTTCCGAAGGAGACACCATTTCTGTCACAGTAATTTCGTTCCATTTTTGCACGCATACTCCTATTTTGACTCTACTGTTCTTTTTTTTCGTGATGAGCGCTACAGCGGATATGCTGCATGAAAGAATAACTATTTCTTTGTCAATTAGTGCCGTTGTCTGTCTGTTTGTTACATCCTGTTCTTTTCAGTCATTTCTGTTCAAGAATAAAAGCTGAAGTAGATGATAATTGTGGCCATACCTCGACCTGAACTACCATACAAGTTGCGGTCTGTGTGAAACTTTTCACCCTTAGTTTTGAAACACAACGTCACGTAATGGTCGTCATGGCCCATTCTTTAGGAGATAGACGCTTTCCTTAGACAGACCTTAAGAGATGGACCACAATCAAGAAGCGAAATAGTGGGATGGTGAACCATGGAAGTGCTTGGTTTGACAATCTATTTACACCTTTGAAAAAGATAGTTGTCATGTTGACCTTGATATAAGTGCTACGTCATTCGCCTTATAGCCCCAATCACAGGTACATTATTATGAAAATAGACGATAAATTATGCGACGTTGCCGTTTTCACGCGATGATAGAATCGCACACAACGTACTTTCTGTTTGGACGTCCCTATATACTATGAAATGGGGTTTCGCTCAGTGAATATGATGCACTAGGAGAATACCAAGGCTGTATAATGCGCACACACCATCCGTTTTTCTGCACTCTCATGCGGCAATGTTCGAAATGGTTTATTCCTGCCTATGAACAGTTGCACAGAATCGCTAATGGCATTAGGTTATTAGTCGTGCAGCAAGACACGTCTGATGCGTCAGAAGTTGTGGTAGCATGGTAAAATAACCTAAAATTAAGGTAACGAATGTTGTGGTGACGACATCATGAGCTGTCATCAACAAATTTAAAATAAATTGCACGCATATATTTGATACACGAGAAAAACACACGGCGAACTCTGCAAACCAGAACTCGGCTGTACCACTCACTGAATATATCGTGCTTCACGTCGAGCGTGGAGATGCTCGCTCGACAAACATTGTTATCCCAAAATAAACGGCAGTCTTTGCGTAACAAAATCTTTTCCTGTGTCCATATTTTCCAGTGACATCTGTAAGACAGAAACTGAAAACTGCAAAAGCTTTTTCAGAAATTTTCGAGGCCACGTATTCAGACTCTTTTCCACGTACCTATCATTCTTCAAATGTTGCCCATGACAAGGAATTCATTTTTTCCGAGTTGTGTCCTCGGAGTAGATAATACTATTTCTTCCGGGGACAATTCTTCACAATACACAAGTTTGCTAAAATAAAGTATTAGGGTCAGGATGGCATTCATGCTTCATGAAGGTCAAGGACATTGGTCGTTGTCAAGTGTTTGACTTTTTAGGATTTCAGTTCTGTTTCAACTGGGTTCAAGAAAAAAATTATCGAACTATAACTTTTTTTGACCACTGCATCAATCGAGTCATTATAGTATCTTCTTCACAAACTGCCCCACGCCCTTTTAGTTCACAACAACGGCTTTAAAGTTCTCTGAGTTTCGCAGGATCAATATATTTGAGCTGTGCTTATAGTATGAAACGTGTTTAAGAATTAAACAAGTGTCAGCCTTTTATACGTGATGTCCAGCGGCCTGTTCTGCATATTATTGCGCAGTTGCCTGCACGATTATGGATATTCGTGGTTCTCCCTCAGAATGATTATTTCTTTGAGTTCACTGCCCATAGGGACGCTGGTTTTTGATGTTAAGCACTTATTGTGTTGCTGCCTAGGAGAAGCGCATGAAATCTACTGCGCAGTTCAGAAACCGCTGTGATTCTTGGTGCAAATGTAAATGTAACCTTGTTCGTACATGTACACTGAAGATTCGAAAACAAAGAGAGCATAGCGGAAGCAAGCAATCATGTTATTGTGCCTGTTTTTCGAGTAAAAAGTATTTTTTCTATTATCAGCTGCTTCCAAATCACACGTGGTTAGATTATAGACTAATTAGGCACAACCGAAATTATAACATTAACACGTTTAAAAATGATCTTTAATGAGAAAACGAACTCGTGCCCAGAACAGGTACTCAAGTATCTGAGTGTAGAAGAAGAGGTGTTCAAACTTAGCTGTACCTGTAAACCGACCATGCCACCGCAGAGGTGCATGGTGCAGGATGAGGCTAACCAATTTCCCTTCTCTTTTCTTCCAAGCAGAAAACTCCGATGAACGCAAGAAACGGGGATAAACCATTCATAGCAAAGTCCACAACCCTTCGAAAGAGGCACCCTAGCAAACTAAGCACTGATTAAATTGTTTGTGAAATACTGTCTCATCAGTGATACCATAAATGTATTTACCTTCCATTCCATCGAACGGTGCCTTCTCTGATCCAATAGCATCGAACAAGAGCTTCCACTCTGTTTTCCTTCAAGTTAGGGAGAACCCCTTCAATTCAGGCTGAACTTGTGAAATTGGTGAGGAGGAGGACGAGGAGGAGGAGGAGACAAAGGAGAGGAAAGACAGGGAGGTTAGCCAGTGTAAGTACCGGCTGGCTACCCTGTGCTGGGGAAAGGGGCAAATGGAATAAAAGGAGAAAGAAGAAGAAGAGGAAAAAAATGAAAACCAGAAAATTCACACAGTAACGCGAAACTACACGCTACAACATTCAAAGGCGGTCGCAGAATTCGCATGTCATTAAAAACTTCAGCAATACCCTTAAGGCCTTGAGTGCCGAAGCCCGTCCAGACCAATGTCCTAGAGCTTTTTCCTCTGTAAAGGGGCGATTGTCCAGTTTTTCGAGAGCGGTCACGAGCACATTGCTTGGCACTTTGTAACGGGGACAGTCACCAAGGAAGTACTCAATCGTCTCCTCGCAGCCGCAGGTGTCACAAGTAGGGCTGTCGGCCATACCAATGCGGAATAAATAGGAGTTCGTGAATGCCACCCCGAGCCACAGGCGGCACAGAAGTGTTGCTTCCGCTCGTGGCAGCCCTGGTTGTAGGCGGAGTTGCAGACGTGGATCCAATCTGCGGAGACGTGCGTTCGTGAATTCACTGGTGTTCCACAGATTCTGTGTAAGCTCGCGGGCAAGGAAGCGAAGACTTGTGGCTGCATCTGTTCTTGACAGCGGTATGGGTATAATCTGGGCACCATCATGAGCCGACCGGGCAGCGTCATCCGCACTGTCATTTTCTGAAATTCCGCAGTGACCCGGTATCCACTGGTAGATGATGATGTGTCCCTGGTTGATTGCGTGATGGTAGAGTAGTCGGATGTCTGCGACTAGTTGCACATGTGGTCCATGGTTTAAAGGGGACATCAGACACTCAAGAGCTGCCTTTGGGTCACATAAAATGGACCATGAATGTGATGATTTGTGAACAATAAACTCCAGAGCAGCACGGAGAGCTGCGAGTTCTGCAACCGTCGATGATGTAATGTGACATGTATTGAACTTGAGGGTGACACACTCTGCGGGAATCACCACTGCTCCAGCTGAACTATTAGAGGAGACAGAACCGTCCGTGTAAACGTGGATGCGTCCTCTGTTCTTGTCATGTAGCACTGAAAGCACGGTTTGTTTGAGGGCGAAAGTTGACATTTCCGTTTTCTTTTTGATACCGGGAATAACAAGAAGAGCCTGGAGTGGATGGAGGCACTACAGTGGTTGAGATGGTCGTGCTGCAGGCGTGAAGTTTGACGGTAAATTTTCATGGTTGGTGGCATTAATCTTGCTAAACGCTGAACGAGGTCGAGCGGCAGGAAGGGAGGTGAGATGATGCGATGGAAGTCGGGCAAAGTGCCTGATATGCATCCTTAAAGTGTCGACTTGAAGATACGTGTTGTTGTGGTGGTCATGCGCGATGGCTATTGTTGCTGCCATGGACGCACATCTGGGAAGACCAAGGCAAATTCGCAGAGCTTGAGCTTGAACAGACTGGAGGGCATGGAGGTTGGTCTTACCGGTCCCACCCAGTACAGGTAAGCTATAGCGCAGGAGACCGAGGAACAGTGCGTTATAGAGTTGGAGCATCGCACTCACAGACGCACCCCATGACTCTCACGCAAGGAATCTGAGCACGTGGGTTATCATGACTAATTTCCTTTTTAGGTAGGAGATAGGTTGGCGAGGAAGTGTAGGGCACATGCCGGTATGCAAAATATTTACCATGGAAAGCGGAATAGTACAAGCGCAAGCCGAGTCGCTGACAGTTCCAGCAAAGGGCCTCTCAATTCTTCATCTATACAATGCATGCATCTTTTTCATATGCTCCTTATGGATATGGACGCGCACCACATCAGTGCCCCGATTCCCCGACAACAGTCTCAATGAGGCCTGATATCACCCTACCCAGAAAGACAAAGAGAACACAGGAATGCATTGCTATCAGCCAATTCGCTTGAAGAATTGCTTCAGCTGCTCTTCACGAGCGGACCTACAAAACTCTCGCATGGTTAGAGACCTGCTCTAAAGCTTGTGCAAAAGTTCCAACGATAACACATTCCAAAACCGCGAATGAAAAACGCGTCTACACCAAGCTGGTAAATGTGAAATCAGACTCATTATTTATACTTAAACAAACAGGCTGAAGATCTAAACTTAAATTCAGAAAATAAAAAAAGAACTGAAGGGCACACATGGGTTCATTAGCTTACTTAACCTCCACGAACAGCGTGGCTGCAAACATAACCATAATACCTGAACACTTTGCATAATTACTTACTTTACCCCTTCCAAACTCTCAACAGCTTTTTTTTTCGTACATTATGACAGCACCTCATGAACTTGGAATAGTTTCAGCACGCTGTAATGCCTTCCTATCGCCTCATGGGAGAAGAAGCTAAGCAAGTGAAAGTACAGCAATTTCGGCACTCAATATGGCTTGGTACTTCTTTCACAGAGACCATGAAAGTCTGGGTGAAGGCTCACGCGTTAAATGAGCGCCATAAGAACGAAGCAACGCCGACTGCTGACTTGTTTCCGGGTGACAGCACGCAAAAAGGCAAGCGTGCGAACTAGAAGGTTGCGAACTCAGGATGCGGAGAAAAAAAAAAGGCATCATCTACCATAATTGCGCGCCCAACCTCAGACGTGCCTGACTGCTCTAGCGTGAATCCTTTCACTTTTCTTCTCTCGCTCGGTTTGTACTGTTTGCTCTGCAAGAGTGTTCTGTGCAGGGCTGCTGTCAAGGCTGCAAGCGCTTTCCTAGGAAACTTGCAATACGCTTGCTTGTGAGATACTTCGAGGCAACTTCGTTATTTTGACAGGGTCTGCAGGGACAGTGGTGTTAGCCTTTTTCTGGCGTTTAAGGGTGTATGCTTCTGAAAAAAAAACTCTTGTGTAGATACAGCTTACGAAGGTAGGCGCAAGAACTTTGATTTCATCGGTGCGCTGCTCAAGACTGTGCTGTGCTCTTCCTCGATGTGACATACACGCAGAGTTGACAAAAAAAAGAAAAAGAAACTCTAATGTCTGCAACCAAGCTTCGGGCTTACAAGTTCTCAGCTTTCTTTTTTGGTTTTCGGAGAAGAACGTGTTTCTTAAGATTCCGTTACAACACAGGTTATAATTCATTACATAACAGAATCGCAGTACAGATGCCGATAAAATCAACGTCTTAAGCGAAAAAGTCAACTCGGGGGCTGCTATGTAAGTACAGTAAAAATGAAATTGTATTTCTCGGCATCCACTGCCTCAGAGTTGGTTAGTTTTCTTCATTTAAAAGGTAAACTTAAAATCTAGTCAACGTTGGCGGTGCATTTTCGACTTAGGGCGTCAAACTGAATTGAAAAATAAACTCATTCAATATTGCAAACTTTACAAAACGATACTGTTGACACGCCTTCTATATCTTTCTTCGGTCACCGCTTTTCACAGACTAACAAAGGTTGAACGTTATCGATCGTTATCGATGATACGCGCCTGCATATATCAGAAGTTTCTCGAATGTTATCGTTAGTGTTATCCGACGGCTCTTGTCACCAAAGCATTCGGAATCAATTTATACGCGTGACGTGAATTGTGATCGGGGTGAAATGAAGAAACGCCCTCGTCCCGTGCAGTGGGGGTGCGTTACAGCTCACCAGGTGGCCAAAATTGCGCCGTGCCCGTGGCGCCGTGCCTCATAATAAAATCTGGTTTTAGGACGTAAAACCACCAAATTAAGTTCAATTGAACGTGAATATTGATGTACTTTCTGCAAGCCACGCAGGCGGCAGCGATAGCACTAGGCAGGACAGTAATACTAGCTGGAAATGCTCATGAAAATACAAGACTTACCATTGAGGCGGCGGCTATTGCAGGAGGCTACTGTATCAGTAAACCTTCCAAAGCGTTGAAGGATACAGAACTTGTTTACTAAGGGTATCGACGCGGGGAGACGCCTTAGGCCTTGGCGGACTCTTGTCCATTTGTGGTGGCGTTTTCACCTTCCACAATTATATGTAGCTGTGATACCGTGCGCGAGGTTATATATTCATGCTAAACACCAGCTAGAAGTTAGCGCTTGTCCTTATCGGTTCTTTTTGCGTTCCGTGTCTGCTCTCGCACTGGTTATATCATCACAGAATACCAACTAGCCCACTCTCACGCCTTGCTTCAGCTTATAACACTAGAACCGTCGACGAGTTATGTATAAAAGCGGACGCGATTGACCCGCCAATCGCTGACTGCGTTCGCCGCTATCGTTGTGCTTCGGGTGTGCCTTGCTCTTGTGGGCAAGGGTTCGACGAATAAAAAGTTGGTGTCGTAATTCACAGTTTTGCTGGTGTGTTATTCACCGAAACTGCTACGCGACGCTATGACATTTACAACTCTGTACCTCACCAACTAAAAATGATATCACCATTCCATGCATAGCATTGAGTGGTACATCTAAAGTGAAAAAAAGCTATATTTTTCGTGGCTCTCACATGCACCACTAATTTGAGAGCAACATTTATGCAAATACCCATGTTAACATTGCAAGAATTCACCTCTGATCGAAATTATTACATGAAATTTGTCCGCCTTTGGATGTTTTAGCGAATGCAGTTTACAATGCTGCGGTATCTATTGCCGATGCTGAGTTACGGATTTGTAAACTTCGTGCATGCATTTTTTACCGATTTTCGACATTGCTGTAAAATATTTCAAGCCCTCAATTAAAATTTCGCTTCAGCAGTCACTGCAATTTAGGTGTCTCTCTCATATTCCAGAATGCTTATTAAAATCGGCCGAGGAGTTATACCAAAAGTGCATTCCTGCGTTTGGAATATACTTGAGTAGGCGGCATCGGAGTTGGACCCGGGCTGAAGCTTCCTCTTAAAGTAGCCTAGCAGCTACATTTTATAAAAAGCAGGGTAGCACACGACCATGTGGCAAAGGATGGCAATAATAACCAGAAGAAAAGATAATCTCAAAAGATAAACGTGTAACCAGGTGCTACTAGCGCCACCTAGGTGCTCATTGGTGGATGGCGTTGACATATTTAATAAAGTCAGTTCCTCACGAGATGGTGGGTTGTTGCCGCTGACTGCACGCAGCTGTAGCGGCTGCGGCGTAGCTCCTGCAGCTTCATGCTACGCCCACTTAGCTCGTAGCCCGTAACATTATTGCCGCAGAGGGAAAATGCCATTAAAAATTAAATTATGGGGTTTCACGTACCAAAACCACGAGTACCCACTACGGCGGGCCAAGCACGCCGTAGTGCCGGCAATTTAGACCACCTGGGGCTCTTTAATGTGCACCTAAATTTAAGTACACGGGTGTTTTCGCATTTCGTCCCCATCGAAATGCAACCGCCGTGGTTTGGATTCGATCCCGAGACCGTGTAATTAGCAGCCCAACACCACAGCCACTAAGCAACCGTGGCGGGTCCGGAGACTACCATTGCGCCGTCAACTTCGTGCTACGATACTTTTCCGTTCAGCAGCGTATCCTCACTAAAATTAGTAGCATCAATGGTGATGGACGTGTACCCCAACGTCGAACCGTTCGACGGCAGAGGTGAAGACTGTCTGCGCTACGTGGATTGCCTTAATGCTTTTTACGTTGCGAACAATGTTGAGGAAGAAAGGAAAGCTATCTTCTTCAGCTGCTGCGAGAAACGGATACGCAATACTACGCATCATCGTCACACCCACAATCCCTGAAGAGAAATCTTTGAAGGAGTTATCACTGTTCTTAAAATTCAGTACTGCCCAAAGGTTTCGGCTGTAGTGCAGCCCTTAACTTGTTACAATTGCCTTGCGGCGGAAGTATGGTCTTTTAGCATCTTTACTGCATCACTGAAAACAACAGAGCATTAGAACACGTTGCGATATGGAATCGTTTGAGGAATTAGTAATGCTGCAGGGGAAACCAAACTTCTGAAAGAACAACTAAGGTTCAACGATGCTGTGAAAAACTCTTTACCAAAGGAGCCCGCCAGGAAAGACATTTGTGAGGTCTTCCTGGCTGGATCAAGCACGCATCTACATACGCATCTAACAACACATAGGTCGTAACTGACCGCGTAACTGCTATTGCGGTGACTCAACTCACGTTGCATCATACTGCAAGTACGTGCATTCTAGAAGATACTTCTGTCGCTAGAAAACTCCTTTCTCAGTTTTTTCCAACTCAAATAAATATTCGTTTCAAGAAAAAAGCATGCTAGAAGACGCGTCAGTAGTACCACAAGTCGGCGCTGTCAGAGTGAGCGAGCACAGTTAACTACGACGCCGGCCACCGTCAAGAAGTCTTCGACATCTGGCATTTGAAAGAAGCCTTGGCAGTGCTACTGTACTTAGCCATGACATCTGCGGCAGACCAAGGTCAGTATAATCGGATCTCAGACCAATCATCTCCGTGATTTCGGCTGAGAAGTTCCAGCCTGCATTCTATGAAACCCGTGGGTTGCCCTCAAGCACCCTCTGCAAAGATCTTCTGGAGAGCTAGAGCTAGTAAGAAGAAGAGCTATTTAACTATTCATTTTGCAGACCAATGGGCATGCCTTTTACTCTAAATTACTTGTGGCCTTGCTCATACGTTGCGTGGTAGCAATTGGGTTCTTGCCTTGGGCATTTGTATATATAGAATGGAGGAAGTAAAAAGATTATGGATGTGGCTGACATAGCAAACCAGTTACCTGCTGCGCTTGAGGAGAAACTTTGGACCTTCGAAGAGGTGTTTGAAAAAAATATCAGTGTCTGTTGATGCTCAACCGAAGTTCTGCAAATCGCGATGACTTCCTTTTGAAGTGCATGATGTCATCACACAGAATCTACGGAGGTTGCCGCTTGATGGGCTGATACTGTGAACGCTCCAGGGTGGGCAACCTCTATTGAAACTGTGCTTTAAAGAGTAGTCAAATGAGAACCTGTGGGGATACTAAAGTTACTGAAAATCCTGCATCCTTCCTCGAGAGTTATTCCGTTCGCCATGCAGAAGAGCTCTTGGCTGCATTTTCTGGAGGAAAGGCATTCATGTAGTTTGATGTACGGGAAGCTTACAAGCAGATTCCCCGACATGTCATCTCACGGAAGTTAGTGACCATCAATACGCTCAAGGGTGTCCTTCAGTACACGAGACATCCATCCGGAGTTTCTTCTGCTCAAGCCATGTTTCAGTGTGAAATGGAGAATCTTCTATGTGAACTACCAAAGGTAGTAAGGTGCACTGAGGACATCACTGTAATAGGTGTTAATGACGAACACCTGTGACAAGGATCGTAAGATTGCTCAACAACAACTTCAAGGTGCTGAATTTTAGGTAACACACGACAAGCATCAGTTGTTTGCATCAAAAGCAGATTGCCTAGGTGACATCACCACTAAGTAGGGGCTCATGCCAACGCCAAGAAAATTAGAAGCCCTCACTGGTGCATCTTCCCCACAGAATGTCAAGGAGCTAAGCGCTACCTTGGTTTATGAACCTTCCGTTCACATTTGTTCCATAAGTTATCGCCGAAGCTGTAGCCACTTTATATGCTGCATTGAAAAGGCATGAAATGGACGGGGCGGAAGAAACAAAAGCAATCTTTCCTTGAAATCGAAGCACTTCTTACAAGTGCAACTGTATTATTGCTCGTCCTGACATGCGACGCCTCTCCACAAGATGTAGACGCAGTACTAGCGCCAAAGTATGACGGAATAAAGCATCCCATTACCTTCGCTTCACAAAGACGGCTCCTTTATTAAAGAAATTACATCCAAGTAGGCAGAGATGCCTGAGCCCTAATTTTTGGACTCAGTGAGTTTATCCAGGACGTGTGGGGATAACGCTCACTGCGGTCACGAAGCACAGATCATTAGTCGGACTGCTAAACCCCAGTCGAGACGCGTCTTTTCAGCTATTGCTACGTGCCATCAGGTCGGTGTTAACTATTTCAAGCTACCAGATCAAGCTCACCTACAAAGCTGAAAGTTTGGTAGGGCATGCTTATGTGCTTAGCAAGATTCCTTTACCGATAACAGCCGATCTGCCCAACATTCCTGGGTAAGCTTGTTCAAGCTGGAACATGGTCTCCCTGATGTCCTGCGGTCTAGGACCATTGCTGGCATGACAAGAAGAGCGTCTTTGCTGTCGCTCTTGGCTCATGGTGTTTTCACTGGGCTCAGGTGTACATCACGCATCGATCAATCAAAGGCCGTCTTCAGCATTATTCGGCAATGCTTCAATCTTGTTGAACGATATATTGCAAAAAGGTATTTGCCAGTGGCTCTCACATTCTCGTGCGAACATTTTATTAGACAGTTTTTCATTACAGGTTCACGAGCTAAAATTGGCTGGTTACCCTAGCACTGTCATGAGCAGCATTGTTGTAGCTCTGTTTATTGAACTAGAAGCTGTAAAAGGCGAATCCAAACGTCACAGCCTTCATGATATAGGTTTGTTATTATCCGCTATGAGCACCACGTGCCCCGCAAAGTTAGAGAAGCTGCGGCGAAGGATTGAAGTGTGGTAATCTCTAGAGTTCACAATGAACGTGATGCATTATAGGAACGAGTCAATCAAGGGAAACAGCCTTGTCCTAAGAAGCATGCGCGTCGGAGTTCTGAGTGTCATGTGCTGGTTGTATATGGAAACCCACTCACATGCAATCGTTGTTACTATGAAGAAAAGGGTAGGTGCGCAACCAACGCCTAGAATTAACATGCGGCTCCCCGCACAGTCGTCTTGCTACCTGATGGAATAAGTACGCTCTCACTCGGCTTTTCGACAAGGGCATAGTACATACAGATACCAGGAAAAGCCCGTGCGAGGAATATTTGATGTGTTTACCACCCTTACACGTCCGCACGCGTGCGTCACCTGACCATTCCTTTTATTTTTGACTAAATAAATCGTGCTTCGTGGTGCTGCCAATTCTTCTTTATTTTTTGTGCAGCCTTCCACACTCCTATGTTTGCCGCTTCCGAAAATAAAGAAGTTCGTTGTAACTCAGCCTGGTGTGGTCGGCTTCTTTTCATTGTTCTGTGTCACGCTGTTACAAAATATCTGCTCTCTTAAAAAAAAATTTCCCTAAACACGAGAAGGCTTCTTTAAGTGCACCCAACTTAAGTGCAAGCCTAATAAATGTTTTACACATGTCTGTAAGAGTTATCGTGACCGTTGGCGTTGCATTGTTCTCCTATGCGCAAAGAAGTGACAAATCTTATCTATGAAGAAAAAAGGCGTATGCAGTGCACATAATTTTAAGCAAGCACAATGCCTGTTTTGGATATGGCACTAAGTCCTATCGTCAGCGTCCCCGTATTTGTTCGCAGATGTTATGAATTCATTCTTTAATTTGTGTCACGTTATCTCTGTTTGCGCTAGACCAACAACAATAGAATGAGTAACACACAGTTCATGTAGCATGCCTCTGCCCATGTGCCAGAAAAAAGGAATCATCACTACTTTTAACTTCTACAGAGCATACCCGGCCGGGATAACTTCCACTCACGTATTCCCCAGATGGAGTGCGTTTATTTTGTGCTTTTAAACATCAGAACGCGCAAACAGATGTTGAAGAGCGAAGTTGGCCACATAGATATACCCTTTTGAAAAATCCGTATGCCTCATAACTCCCATATCCAATAATCCATTATGAAACATTTAGTATCCCATATAAATATTTCCGATATATTATAGGATGTTATTGGATATAGGAGTTATACGGAATAAGCACTTTTTTTCAGTAAGGTACTTCTGCATAGTGAAGCACACATTTTTTACATTCTAAAACATTTCTTTTCTTAAAAAAATCACATCGATCACAAAAAAATTTCCCATTGTTTTGCACGAGCCTAGAGCTTGTTTGAACACACCAAAAAATCCGTCTTCCTGGCATATTTTATTTATTTTTCATTTTGTTAACGCCTTTGAAGGGTTTATGAACACTCTTCACTTGTCTGCGCAACGAAATTGTCTCTGTCCCAATAATTTCATGATCATAATGATCACAGTAATTTTCATTCTCATCGTATTATGTAAAACACATCATCACCAAATACACCCCCGTAATAAAGAAGATTGCAAACCACAACAACGTCGCCAGCCATATCGAATGGATGGATGCGGCACCCTGTTTTTCCATTCTACCCTCAATAAAATTTTGCCGCCGCGGTGTGAAACATAACCTGCGACCTCGTGCTCTGAAGCAAGATGCCACAGCCAATAAGCCGCTGTGTCTGGTTGTAAGGCATTTCATGGCATCACGGTCCTTTGCATCGCAGTCGTTCTCACATTGGATACAACATGGCTTTTAATGATAAACTGCACATGCATTGCACCGGAACCATGCATTTATCGCTGTGGCCTCCATCACTGAGTGATGTGATGAAATTTGAAATCTCTGATCGAATATTTTGCAAATATTTCTTCTCGAGTGGTGCAGAAAATTCCTTATTTGGTGAGATAGACCACAACATTCGTGTCTTTGTAAGACGATTGATATCGGCATGGACGTTCTGTCTTCTTGTGAAAGCGCGGTCGGGGCCATAAAGCATATTCTGCCATAATGTGATACTGACAGCAATAACCTGTCGCCCAAACCACACACTGTGGGTAGGATGCCAATATTAAAGTCTGGAATGCATAGTCATCAGAATAATTACAAGAACGTCAGCACACAATAATGCTAATCTTTCCAAAGTTTCGCTAAATATTTGGGAATAAGGCTCGTTATTTATGGTTGTGTCGCAAGTGTATATCCATTTTCTTTACCCCATAAGCCTCAAATGACCTGACCCCAGATATTCGTTTTATGTGAAATGTAAAATGGGTCTTAGTCGTAATTTGTATCCAGTGCCAATCTGACAAGTCATTTCAGTCCGCTTGTATGTGCGATCTATATCTTTTCTGCGTAGCACTCGTGTTGACCTTGCTAGATAAAGGTTTAAGGTAAGATACAGACACGGCGCCACCTACTGGCGGAAACATCTCGTTAAAGGACTTGATAAATATAGGGTGTTTTTAAACCTCGGGATAATAAGCACACTTGCATATCTTTCTTATTTTTAAGGGCTAATATCCAGAATGAATTTGTGCATAATTACGGTCTTAGCGTGCTTCCGTAATATTCTTTAATTTTTGCCGTTACTATGGGGAATCCAGTAATGTCACCCAGGAAAATATTCTACTCAACGTGTAAAAAAGGCGCCTGGGGCACTCTTTAGTGGTTTCTCTTCTAGTCCCTTCCTTTGGTCGTCGGAATGGAACAGCTAAAATTAGCTTGGCTAGTAGAAAGACCAGGCGGCATTGTCGTGCCTATGTGATTGAGTTTTCGCTTCACAATGGTGCTGTCACACAAATACCAGAAGGAAACATGGCTGCATATTGCACTGATGCTGCTGGCGGTGAGTGTAACATTAGTGTAAATCGTCGCTTTCCACAAGCAGTCTGGAGTTACAGTGGTGCAAAATAACAGGAGAACTTCACTTCCTGCCAAATACAGACCATATTATTAATTATAGCTTGAACCGTTGCCAAATAACATAAAGAACGTTGTTCCCACTGAGGCGCAGTTGGTTGACTGGCATGTAAAGCAACAGTTTTTCTATCCCAATATAGAATGTGTAGACGGAATATAGAGACAGGAAGCGGAAACAAAGAGATTACAGATGGTAGAGGCAAGATTCTTTCAATGCCACTGCACCTCAGGCTATCGGGGACCTTAAGAGGATGGTTCGTCTCGTAAGCTGTGGTGGCCTCATAATAGGCGCGCGTTTCCGTTGACGCAGTGCGTCGTAAATTATCTGAGAAGTAAACGAAACAATAATAATATTTAAAAAAGCCTCACGTATCTTTTATCGAAAACTGGCGTGGTGAGGAGTCAGTCTGCAAAAAAGAAAGGCCTTCAGTCTCGTGCGTCACCAGCGGTGTACATCCTACCGCTTCGTGCTTTCGAGCCTGCGACTCGTAATGATCCTATGGAAGCAATAATAAACTGAGGCCCCAGGGCGTACTCTGGCTTATGACGAACTAAAACATCGTGCCGGAAGTACAGCAGAGGGCTAGAGAAGAAAGCACACGTTTCTGAAAGAGCGGATGAAGCATGACTGACCTGTTTGAAGGGTAGGTGGGTCAAGAAAGTCGCAGGTAATAACTTGAAAAAAGAAAAGAGAAATATTTGAAGTTATTTGCAACTTTTATCAACAGGCTCTTGATGTTAAGAGGTAATTGAGGAGACGATTCATTAGGGCGGTGTCATGTGAAGTCAGCTGGCAAATTAAAATTTCCTTCTTATATTCCATATGGCATATTTTCTGCTAAACTTATTTCAATGGGTTGTGTATCGTTTTTTATTTGTTATTCCACTGCATTCCAACAGTTGTAAAACCGCGACAGTTCACTAGTACATGAAGCTACTCGCCACACTAAGTGCACTTTCTGATATATATATATATATATATATATATATATATATATATATATATATATATATATATATATATATATGCATACAACACGAAGGGTATCGCGCCTTAGTTTATTGCACAATATGCAAAAAAGCACAAAAATGCGAACGTTATGGCCCATGTTTGTACTGACGTTTCGGCCGGAGGACTGGCGTCCAACTAAGGCAGGTCCTCCAGCCGAAACGTCAGTAAAAAACGTAGGCATTACGTTCGACGTTCTTTTTTTATTTCCTGAATTATATATATATACATACAGTGTTTGCTTTACAACGCCAAATTTACGTGGTTCAATTTCGACCCCAGATGTCAACCTTATTTTGAAAGTTGGTGGAGTGCTTGAAGCCTGTTCCACCTGTCACGTGTCATGAGAGAAGTTAGCGAAAGATTCGGGTAAAACACGTCAAAGCACCTACTGGTTTTCAGTGAAGGAACCAGAAGCTCCAACAATGCTAGTAACACCTGACACTCAAGCAGCCCATGGGCACCTCGTAGCAAGAACTTTAGGTCAGGTGCGATTGTCCTGTCGCGCAGTAAAAGCATACTTAAATTGACTGACAGGATTGAGTAGTCATAGTATCGACGCCCACGCATATATCTGTCATTGTAAATGCGAACGAATCGACGCTGGACAGCTTCTATTAGGTTACGTTCATGGCTATCAATAGCACTCCATACTGCAGAAGTAAAGTCTAATCGCGGTCTGAATAGCACGCAGAACAATGTTTTGAAGCAACCAGGATGCCCAAACTTCTTCTGAAGACAAGCTATTAATACACTAGAGGATACATGAAGGTAAGAATAGAGCCTTGGATTTACATAAACCTCAACGTCACGAGTATTTCGTATACTGCTCTGTGCCACCTTGGGATGGAAGGTCGGAAAGTCCTGCTGTCATACTATAACGCCACGTGGTCATCCAGTACAGTCCCGAAGCAGTGGAAAACCAGCCGTTTGGTCGCCCTCCTAAAGCCAGGAAAATCGCCTTACGAAATGTCATCTTACCGGCCAGTAGCTTTAGCTAGCTGTGTCGGTAAGGTGATGGAACGGATGGTGCTCACTAGATTAGAATGGTTCATGGAAAAGAATGAGCTTTATCCTGAAATGATGACCGGATTTAGACGCGGCCGGTCTGCAATAGATGGGGTCATTGATCTCGTGTCCACGATCGAACACGAAAAGAAGCGACACCGCCTTGTAGGAGCAGTTTTCTTAGACATAAAAGGAGCTTATGACAATGTACTGCACGAAGCCATTCTTGATTCCCTCAGTAATTTAGGCATCGGCGGCCGTCTCTACATGTGGATTGATAATTACCTAAATGGTCGTACAGTCTTCATGTCCACGAATGATGGCGAAACGACAAGACACGCTGTGGTCCGTGGAGTGCCTCAAGGAGGAGTTCTCAGCCCGACTCTTTTCAATGTTGCCCTTATTGGCCTTGCGGAAATAATTCCTGATACAGTACACATCAGTACATAAGCAGACGACATATGCATGTGGGCATCCGCAGTCACGCGACCGCAAATTCGTGCCAGATTGCAGCGTGCTGTTTCTTTAACGTCTCAATACCTGCAGTGCCAAGGACTGCAACTGGCCCCAGACAAGTGCGCTGCGATAGCGTTCACACGGAAGCTTATGTGTTGGTATCCAATTATGATCAATGGAAATGCCATCCCATATGTCACCCACCACAACTACCTCGGCGTTGTCATTGACCGCGGTGTTTCATGGTCGAAACATGTGGCAATGTTAAAGAAAAAATTAACTGGGCTTGCTCAAGTTTTTCGCTTTCTGGCCGGTATGAAGTGGGGTCCATCTGAGCGTTCGCTACTCCGGCTGTACCAGGCTCTCTACGTCGGATACATTAGGTATAGCCTGCCAGTTTTATCAGGTATGAGCCCGTCATGTTTACGCACGCTGGAAAGTGCCCAGGCACAGATACTGAAAACATGTCTCGGTGTTCCACGTTGCACCTCAACTCACGGAACAATTGAGGAGGCTCGCGTCACCCCTTTACCTGTCTATCTACGATGCGAACCTCTTCGAGTATTCCTGCGACTGCTTTGTCGTCATGGACGCCATCCCTTATCTACATTACCCGATATACGGCCGGACTCCACTTTCTCAAGAGCCGTTAAATGGCAAGAATCTGCCATACCAGCATACTTTGCCCCGGCTGACCTTCCACATATGCCCCCATGGGTAATGTCCAAAATACCGGTACGTCTATCTATTCCGGGAATTTCTCAAAAATCGCGAATACCTACCGTCGGCCTCAGACATTTAACACTTTACTATATATATCGAAAGAATATGACTCCTCGGTGAGCGTGTATACAGACGGATCGGTATCGTCGTATGCGTCTGGTGCGGCTTTCGTCGTGCCTGCGCATCAAGTCATTCGACGGTTTCGTCTGCATAACAAGACGACTTCAACATCTACGGAACTAGTGGCAATCAGAGAGGCCGTTCAATATATTTCGCGACAGCCTCCTCAAATATGGACAGTCTTCAGCGACGCAAAATCGGCTCTTCAACTACTTAGAGTGGTGTTGAAAGAAAGCGCTTACAGAGTGTTGGCTCTTGAAACTGCCGAGCTCTACACTTTAGCACAAGAAAACGGCCACCACATCACATTTCAGTGGATTCCCAGTCACTGTGGTATACAGGGCAACGAACTGGCCGACGCCGAAGCGAAGAAAGCACTCGAAGAACGAGAGTCACTGCTTTCAATTCCTTTTTCAAGAGCGGACGCCAACTGTCTCCTCTCCAGTGTCATCCGAAAATTGACAGCACAGCACTGGGACAATCCGGATAATCGCCACAGACGACTCCAAAGATTGGACCCTGCCATGAATTTTAGGCTACCACCGAAAATTCATCGAAGCGGTGCCAGTCTTCTGCACAGACTAAGGCTGGGGGGAGCGTTTACGCGCGGATACGTGCACCTCATGCGATGCACCGAGTCTTCACACTGTGAGGTGTGCAATGTGACTGAGACTATAGGTCATGTGCTTTGTGACTGCCTTAAGTACGTGGAAGAGCGTGAAAGGTTGGACAACGACCTTACGCGTCTCGACAGCGCACCGTTGTCGGAGGACGTTATTTTAGGCCCTTGGCCAGATGCTCGATCAAGTTTCAAGGCCATTCAGGCATTACTGAACTTTTTAAAAACTACGGGCTTGGATTGCAGACTTTGAGCATGCTAAATTGCTTGCGATATGTTCTACATCTTCCTTCTATCGTCATCGTCACCCATCATGCACCTCTTCTCTCTTTCTTTCCCTCTTCCCCTTCCCCCAATGCCGAGTAGCTGGCTAGAGAAATATACCTCAGGCCGACCTCTCAGCATTTCGTATCATTAAACTTCTCTCTCTCTCTCTCTCAACGTCCCGAACGTGCCACAGACGACGAATACTATCACCTGGCAAAGTGTAATTAAAGTTCATCTGCACGTGCTTTCTGGTCAGAGACACCACACTTATTTTCTGCACGTTAATTTCGAGTCTCTTATTAGTACACCAGTGGTGAATAAAGGAAATATCCTCCTGCAACTTACAGTAGTCATTTACGCACTCGATTCATCGCAGCAATTTTAAATCATCAGCAAACATCAAAAATTTTGACAAAATCTCAGAGCAGAGCAAGTCATTTCTAACACAAAAAACAAGAATGGTCTTTAATTGGAGCCCCGATGTAATCCCGACCAAGATGTAAATTGGCTAGAATATTTATTAAATATTGGACTAAATTTACACAATTAGAAAGGTAGCTTTCGGACCACTAACAGAAGAAATCTCACAAACCATTTTTTGCGCAGTTTGAGGAACAATAACTGATGACACATTTGGTCAAATATCTTCGTCAAATGACAGCACACTGTGTCCACTTGACTGCAATTGAATACGGGCAATGCGGTGCAACAGAGAAAATCATTTATGTTGGTTGCGATTGCTCTGCTTGGCAAAACCCCAAGTTTACGAGGATAAATATTGCCCTTAACAGGTGCAGAATCGCTTATGTATTACTATTTGATAAACCTTTGAAATTCCAGAAAGAAGAGAAAGTGGCTGGAAGTTTTTCCCATCACAAGGATCACCGGGCTTCAACGCAGGAACTACAAATGTTGTTTTCCATTCAGACGGAAAAAGCCAAATTCCTAATGAAAGAATAATGACGTAAATCAGAATAGGAACAATAATTTTAGCACAAGCTTTGATGATAAAGTTACTAATGCCCCCCATGGTAGACTGTCAATAATTTAGCCTTCAGCTTCCTTATGCAACGACAAACGTCGAGTTCAGTGGCAACTAAAAAAAGATTAAAAGTGTGACGGATCTGCAGCGTAAGGTCATCTATCAGGGCTAATGCCGCAGAGGAGCTAAAGTGCTCGGCAAACAAGTTGTAGATGTCTTCTGGCTGAAAGTGCGTCGTTGCGGCGTTTCTAACAGAAAAAGTTGAACTTTTTGTTTTTTGCATCCTTGCGTGAAGCTAGACATTGCGAGTAAAATTTAAAGTCCACTTGGAGATTTTCGTCGTAACGTCTTTCCTCACAACGTGAATTCCATTTGACTAGTGTTCAGCAAACATCAGCCCTTTAGTACGAATATTCGTCATTCGTTTCTTTATAATGTTCATGAAACCACTGATTCCATAGCGCAATGCTTCCATAGTTCATTGCAGTGTTGTGCCAACTGTGGTCACAGTGTTGGTGGCGCTCTCATGGCATGGGTTTTCTCACTGGCGTTCTATTTTATTTCATTATGGCAAAATGGTCGTATTACATATGCAACAGAAAATTTCACGGTGTCTGTACTCGAACGTTGCGCTTTGAAAAAGGCAAAAGGGAATGTTGGCAATAAGCAAGCATACAAAGTCTTAAAAATAAATTCAAAGTATAATGCAATGTAGAAATGGCATGAAAAAATATGTCTTTCGAACATAAAAACTGCACTAGAAAAACAACACTGCTCTAAACAATGCGGATGGCTTAAGAAAGTACCAAACGTAAATTACGTATACCAGTAGAAACGTCGCACGTGCTTTTGTACACTTTGAGTACTCAACTGTATGTTGATATACGTCGAAGACTGTAACATTCTATTCCATTCTCATCATTGCTTGATACTAGAAGACTATGATAAACAAACCGCCTTTTTGATTTCAGTTTGCTTCAAAAGTTGAAGGTGAAATGGCGAATAGGGCCTACTCATCTTGTAACAAGCTCACGTTGGGAATAAATATTTCCAGCTACATACTAAGACGTTTTCCTGTTACTTTTTTAATTGCACAAAGTCACGGCTACGAGCATCTGTTGCCACACTGCAAGCTTAGAGAAAGGATTGTATCTCTACCAGTAAAGTCTTAGTGGCTTCGAAATCTGTAAGGTAGCAACATCACTCGATTCACTATAATTTTTTTTTTTAAAAAGCCAAGTGTATCGTTTCATTCGAAGTTTCTTAAAGCCTGCTAATCTCTATCTTGCTAGCGCCATCGCCACCGCAGTTGTTGAGAATACGGCCTGATTCTACGCTTCTTAACCGCCAAGCTTTTATACTAGCTTGAGCTACTTTGAGGCCATCTTAGTGCTCGATAGTTCTGTGCTTTATGAACTGAGCACAGGGCTTGTGACTGGAATTTGTGTGGTTATGCTGCTGGGTAGGTTGCCACATTTTACACATACAACTTATCGTTTTATCTATTAAAACGCACACACACCCTCTATCTCTTTTATTACCTAGTCTGCTACACAGGCCAACCTGTGGCATAGGCGATTCTGCCAGTTTTTGTCTAGAGCTTACGGACTTTAAAACCCTTTCAGATTAAGCGAAACGCAGTATTGTGCTTGCCTTACTTCGTTTTGTTGACGACACTAACGATAAGGTTCACCTTCACCAAGTAGAATAACCGGGATTTCATCTGTTTGGTGTAACTTGCACTCGTCTAGACGTTACATTATTTTACTTGCACTCCCTATATAATGCCAGTACAGCACTCGGCATCACATACAAGATAAAAGTTCGTGTCACTTCTTATCGACGGCACTCAAACGAAATCAGCCTCCAAAAATAACCTTTTTCTTGGTGCTAATATTGTATTTGCCCAGTTCAAGCAATATTTATACTTTGGTTGTTTTCGTTATGCCTTAAAGGAGGAAGGTGAGCTGGACTGCTATGGAGAAACGAAGGAATTTATTTATTTTATTTATTCATGTCACCCCTAAGCGCCCTCACGGGGAGGGTATTACATAGGGGAGGGGGGACAATACAATTATCAATAACGCTGCACGTATTAGAAAAAGCTACATCAATACATAGCGCAATAATAAAAAAACAGCAATGAAAAGGTAAAACATAATACGAACGGAAAGAATGAACGAAAGAACAATGAACAAAATATTATAACCCATCTCCAACACAGCGAAGTAAATATCCCAATTTATTTGCGTTAGTTTCTGTGGCGATGTGCGATGGCAAATTGTTCCACTGAATAATCGTGCGAGGAATTAATGAGTTGGCATGAGAGGATGAATGGCACTTTACGGGTTTAACTTTGAAAGAATGATCACGTCGTTGAAAGATGGCATGAGGTGACTGAAAGAAATCGTCGTGAAGGGATGGATGGTGATAAAGCTTATGGAAAAGTGTTAAAAGAGCATGTTTACGGCGATACGATAGGTCTCCCAGTTGGGCACCCTTTTTTATTTCTTAGGCGCTTGTATAGGATGAGTAGTCTGAAAAAATAAAACGAACAGCACAGCTCTGGAAGCCTATGTTAGAAATAACGTAGGCCTCATAGGGATCCCAAATAGACGCAGCATCGTCAATTTTAGGCCATATTAGAGTAGCATAAGAAAGCTTTTTTACGTGGATGGAATATGTTTGAGGTTACGGTTAGCTAGACCAAGTGAGCGGTTAGCAGGCGCAAGGGTGAGGTTGATATGGTGATGCTATGTTAAGTCACCCTGGCAGTTCTCGCAGTTTCTCGCAGTTCTCGCAGTTTCAAATTGTCTCAGTTTTTATTCGAAATATCGGCTCCTAAATATCACGCTGAAGCCTTCCCATCTGAGTTCTTCTGAAAGTGAATTCAAATCAATTAGGCTGATTGCTAAAAATACGGGCACTCTTTATGAAACACAATTAGAAAACGTGAGCAGTTCGTATGTGTAACAAAATATTCAATGGTTTACTGGAAATTGCACGCAGGGTGGTAAAACAACTCTCAGCTTTAGGGCGAGTCTGTAGAAAGCTGCCAAAGCAAAAGGTCGCAAGCTGTCGCACCAGCGTAGTGTCCATCAAATTGCGGCTTAAGGAATCTCAGTACAAAAGAATATACTAAATTGTACCATAATTGGCAATGGTCACGAAAAAGTGTCTCACCATGGAATACTTACCTTATATATTTTAACAATACATTAAATACAAAAGTCGCGGCGAAGCATCCGTATATTAATGGCATACGTATGCGTGTACGTGATAATCGCTGAGTAACAAAATAATAACCATACTATCCTAATTATATTTCGAATAATTTACTTCACGTCACACATTGCACTCAGGAATGGAAGCCGGGCAGGGCCAACGCAATGACACAACTTTCAGCACTCACTAGACTAGTGTCTGTTGCAAATTACCAGTCTCCAAACTATGAGGCACATTCGTTTGCATTCCATTTGACATTTACGAAAATAGGTTTACTAGATCGATACGCGAGAAAAGGACACAGTATTTGAATCAATGTTGTGACACTGTTTGAAGAATATCTTGAAGTTGGTGCTACTCGAAGAATCATTACTAAATGCAGACGCTCGCTCCAGTGAGTTGGTTCCATTTATCAGTTGCAACAAGTACGCTAAAATAATGATGAGGAAGCTAAATAGCACGTCTATTTAGCTACTTACCCCGTGTTGCATAATTATTAATGTTAGCGTGTGCTTGCATTACAATGCTGAACAAAGAAAATGTCTTAAAGAAGCTAGGTCTAGCCTACTTGAAGCGCATAAGACACAGTGATGTGCTATTATTGCCACAACGGCTTCTTTAAAAAAAGATAGGTAAATGATAATAGTACGGGATGAAGTGATTTACGAATGGAAGAGAAAACTTCACGCATTTGCGCATAGTCATTTTGTTGCTCCAATACACACATTATCAAAACCAAAGGCAGACTCACAAGAGTATGGAAGAGAGCATAATGGGGAGCAAGATCATGATCGCAGGCTTAAGTGAGCCGAAATGAAATTATACCGCACGTGGAATTTTTGTGAAGACCTAAGCCCTAAACTTTCTCGCATTTGAGTACATCAAGCCAGCATTTCCAGAAAGGAACCACAAAGATTTGATTTTGCTTGAAGAAGTGCATTGGGAAGGCTAGAACCTATTACTTAGGAGCCGGCTTAAGTGAGGAAAACCGTATAATTTCATTTCTCTCCAATTCTTCATCTCGTCATTTTCCTTGAAAGCATAACGAAGAAAGCAGAACTAGACATATCGCTCGATCTTACATAACGCCAGCGACAAAGATAATGTTCATTTCTTGGCGACGAATAAGAACATGAAGAACGAATCGCCAAGTTTAAGAACTAGGTTCGACGTTACAAAGAAAACCCGGACACATAAGCTCGCGGCAGAATTTCCAATTACGCCATAAGGACAGCTCAAACGACAACCCATTTTCCATTGTTGTATTTGTTTTTAGACCAGCTTAGAGTGTTTCCAGGGCTGCTAGGAACCTGCAAGTTTCTGTAGCGATTTTACGTTCGTCATATAGAAGGTTTACAGAGCTGTTCTTAACACACAAAGGTCGTTGTCTTACCGTCAACCTGTGTTTCAACATGTGTACGGACATTGAGACAACAAGGTATGTTGACCTATATCTGGAGCATAAGCTCATTGGTTATGAATTTATGCGTGCCACTGCGTCAGCCTTAGTTAAACTCGCAAATCTGTTATGCATACTATAGAGGCTACAGGCCGCAGGCAGCATGTGAAGGTTGTCGGTTGCCTGGCAATGCTTATAGGCGCATTACTTTGGACACCTAGAGCTCATTGTAATGTCAATATATATATATATATATATATATATATATATATATATATATATATATATATATATATATATATATATATATATATATATATATATATATATATATATATATATATATATATATATATATATATATATATAGTCGCAACGCCATAAACCGGGGTTTCAGAACACTGACTATTCAGGAGACAAAGCAGCAGGCCACCTTTTTCATACCGAGGGCAAGCGCCACTTAACTGCGCCTTCATAAAATCATTCATGCATACTCGCACAGTGCTCTTCTTCTGCGGTCTACAGGCGCGGCAAAATACATATATGTACATAAATATATATTTTAAAAAAGATTGCTGATTTACATAATCTAATGGCCGCCCAAAAGCTTGACCTATTGCGCGCCCGGTGAAGAGCCAGTAGCGAGAGAGATTCTAGGTGCAAGGATAGCACTGTGATAAGATATGCCTTAGCTTGGTCAAAAAGTAACTTTGCTGTGCCAGCTGCTTTCGTAATTCTGTTGAATATTTTAGCACGCGTGAGCAGCACTTCCCCAGGTGGTATTTGCCGCTTCTGTGGACAGAAACAAGATCCAAATGCGCCTCGTTGAGCGCCGAGGTTTCCAAAAAGAAAAGCAGAATGATCAATCTTTAGGGCTAATGAAAAAGCAAAAAGCTAAGTTTCATGCACAATAAGAAGAGAAGAAAACGTTCATACAAGATTCTACAGCACATGGGGAATATACATATTTATGATCAGAAGGCAAGGATGGTCATTTGTTGGGAACTTACCTTGTATTAAGTTGCGTTTTAACGGTTGGCACTCATTGTCCACTACTAATATTTTTTTCTTATAAGTTGCCAAACTGTTTTTTTTTTGTTGTTATGTTAATTTGCAACTGTACCTTTCCTCCTTTCTTTACCTATTTTCTCATATTATCGTAATTTTGTTGTCAATGTGTCAGTGTGCCCGAGTAGGCACGCTGAAGTTGTTGCTGAGCACGTTAAATAGGCGAATCATTTATTAGAACTAACAACAACAACAACAACAACAACAATAATAATAATAATAATAATAATAATAATAATAATAATAATAATAACACATTAACACTAATCTTAAAACTGCGACTGCACGTGTTTCTAGCACTGTTGAAGTATCTTTAATGCCCTTACTTCGCTGCCTGCGCAATTGTGCTGAACTTCTGGTTTTTTCGAGCTCCTTCATGGTGCCCTCATGCGCCATGAACACTTCAGTTGTATCATGCTTCGTGTGCCGCGCCAGAATCTAGACCTTTCCATGTTCCTGCATGTCATCACAAACAGTCAAACGTGCACAGAATACTGAATCTTTAAACGCTTATTTTCATGATCTCGATATTTTTCATAGCACGCTGTCATTGTTCTTTTCGGAGCTCTGCGTTCCTGTATCATTGTTTCTCAAAGTGCTCAACTGCCTTTCTGCTCCTCTTATAGCGAAGCTCTTTATTGCTAGAGATCCGCGAAATTTTCATGTGTGCGACCAAAAACTATCATCATCAGCAATGGCTCGTGCCACTGCCCGCGCGCGTTCTTCGTCGCCTTCTTCCACTGCTGGCTCGTTCCACAGTTGGCTCCCTCACGGTAACCGCGCGAACACGTTCGTGCCGCTGCTCGCGCTTCAATCGTCTTTGTTTTCTTCTACAGCTGGTTCCGTTACCGTCTCTCATGAGAGCGCTCCCAAACTGCCCCTCCCTCTGCGAAGGCGCTCATGGCACTCGTCCACTGCCAGCCTGCGGTGATTTCCGTCTCAAATTATTTACGTCAATCTACCGCGAAATGAAAACAATAATGTATAAAACGAATTTGTATTATGAATCCATAACATGATGAAAGCGAATGTATAAAATGCGTGCGCGTACCTTTCATTATGATGACCACCGAACAAGACAATACATGTGTTCCTACCTTTCCTCACAATTTTTTCACTTCATAGCTGTGCGCTACACAGCTTGGCTGGTATCCACCTTCACAGAGTGGAATGGCCCTTGATATTTTCTTTTGTATTAGCCTGGCGCCTTGTATGTGCACTATTCTTTTCGTAATAGTGATTTTTACTCATTCTGTTTTTTTATTTGTATTTCCCTGCAGTTTTTGTTTGTTTGTTTTGGTGTTTAATGTCAGCGTGAGCCAGAACTCGTATCTTATCCTGGGCACAGTAAATATGTGATTGATTGATTGATTGATTGATTGATTGATTGATTGATTGATTGATTGATTGATTGATTGATTGATTGATTGATTGATTGATTATCTCCTATCGAGCCCTACCAGGTGACCTTGGCGCTTACATGGCCTGTCTTCGCCATCTTCTCCTCGACGCCCTAGAGGAAATCTCGTTCCTACACGAACAAGTTTCCCAAGTGCGAGAAGAGACTGAATGCCTTCACAGGACTAATCCCGAAGCGTAGAACAAAACACCCCACGTCGTCGCCTCCTTTCAAGAAGAGGTTGGCGGCCTGCGCGTCGAGGTGATGCAACGTGCAACTGCCATGCCAGGGAAAATGCCTGTCGCCTTCGGGAGGTCTTCTATGTTTACTACTTCAAATTTTGGCTCAAGACGACCTAATGCACCTGTATTTGCACGCAAATCTGAAAACGGGCTGCCATTTTCACAGTTCTTCTCTTTTCGGCCACTCAAAATGCCCACAAAAATAAATAAGTTCGCAGTTTCACCCGAAAGGTGTAGCATCGATTCCGATAGCAAATCAGTATACAGCTATACGAAGTAATGATAGCAATTTTATCGGCCGCATAGTCTTTTAGGCATTCGATTACTAACTAAATTATAAGCACGGTGTCACGCGTGCTTAAGAAAGCATGAACACATCTCACTTGATGACTGCGCACTGTCGCTGCGGGGGCGCTTGAGCGAGGAAGCGCGGGGAGCAGCGGCGAGCGATTCAACTTCGTTTCAACGTGAAACAAGCGGAGACAACACAGCGCGCACAAAGCTATTAGCACTCCACACACTTTGCTCCCGTCGCAGATTTCTTTCAAGGTGGGGCCCGTGAGGCCACGCCAAACGCAGTTGCAGCCGGGCCTTGCACGCGAAGGATGAAGACGGAGCACTACCTTTCCGCTTTCCTTCTTTGTGCGATTAAGCCACCATGGTTAGCTCATCTTCGCACGCTTTCACTCGCACACGCAGATACAGCGTCCAGCGAAGGTGTTATCGCACTTGGACTTTATACGCATCATCACGGCAATGCCGACGCCGATGGCGTAAATTCGCCAGGAGTGTTGATACAAGTGCTATCGCAATAACGGCCTCCGTTTGAGCCGTGAAGATTACGATATTATCGGTAGCTCAACATCGGCAAAAGCTGAACGTTATTTTCATTTCTAAGTTGAGCACTGAAGCAACCCCTTCCGACCTGATAAAGTATTTAAAGGACATGAGCATCTATTTTGTTTCCTGTCAGCGACTCAGAAAGAAATATTAGTCAATTTTTTTTTCACGTACCCTGCCATGACGAAGCCTTGCTCAGGCACGTGAACTACTCGTCTATGTGGCCAATGAGGTCTGTGCATGCCGTACCGCGGGGTGCTACATAATGACGTGCGTTATGTTTGCAAAATAACAGCCAAGCATCCAATTGGTGTTTAAGTTAACAAATGGTATCGATATGCTCGTGGACTTCGCACTAAAGCGAGGCAATCTTTCGCAGTACAAAAAATTGCCTCGCTTGCAATTGAAATGCAATTGTTTGCATTTTCTCGTCTTCTCCCATTTTTTGCTATTTCCAAAACTTTGCTCTGCAGTGAAATTTACTCTTCAGGCTGGTTTTTACCGCACTAAAACGTTTCCGCAGTTACCCGGGCCTAAACAAAAAGGTGGCGGTATACCGATTGCTGTTGACAGTTCACTGACATGGATTCAGCTCAACGACATAGAATGTAGGAAGGAGTCAATTAGACAAGAAGACTGCCTGGCACGTTCGGATAAACGTTTCAGTGATTTTTTTTAATTAACACCAAATAGTTGAACTGTCTTGTTTTATGATGTCATCTCTTCTACTAAAATTGTAATGTCTTCTCATACCAAGAAGGGACACGTCATCCTTGGGGGATTTCAATATACCTGGAATTGATAGGAACACTGCTGAATATAATCATTATATTCATTGCCTATTGCAGAAATACAGCCACTTTTTGGATTCTGTCGCCTTCTGTCCATTCAGGAGCATAACTTCACCGCCAATAGCTGTGGTAACGTCCTAAATATTGGTCTGTGGAGTGCTCAAGTTGCAGATGTCTCTCCCTGGGCATTTAGTTTGTGACCTTTGGGCGTCGTGATAACGTTTATCTGTCATTACATATCTACGTCTGTGTCACCTTGACGCTGAGCTCGTTCAGGGGCATTAATGAATCTGCTGCGTGGGGATTATTTTGGCTTATATGATTTCTTCTCCACCACCAACTGGTTAATGGTAACAGACAACACCAGTGTCGATGACCAAGCAGACCATTTTACAGAGCTGGTTTTCAGCACTGTACTCTAGTACATTCCGCAGTACGGAACTAAACACTCTAAAATCCCTCATTCTTTCGGATCTGTACTTGTAAATGCCCGAAAGCATAAAGACGGCACACACCGAAAATCTCGATGTCCTGTGCATAATGAGCAACGAGAAAAATGCCGCTATTATTGGGCTCTCTAGAAACGCCTCTAAAGTGGAACCATGACTCATATCACATTGTTGGAAAACAACACCCCTGACCAGCCGGCGTAATTTCGGAAATATATCTGTAAGCGATCTACTAAACATGGAGAGCTTTTTCGCCTAGTGTGCTGAAGCAGAGCAAGAATCCAAGCAGCATCTGAATGTGTTGTGGCCAATTCTCATCCTTACACGAAGCTTCAGGTTTCAACCCTGGTGTCAGCCAGCAGCGCACTGTGCTTCCTACATCTCCTGCTGTGTTGTATATTGAAAAGCTGATCAGCGAATGCCTCTAGCGCCTGAGGTATTCCGTATCCGGCGTCATGACGTTCCTTCCGCATTTCTAAAAGCTTGCTGCAGTGTATTTGCTCTAATATTGAAATCTCTATTTAATAACTCTACGAACACTTCCCTTTTTCCTCACATGTGGAAAGCTGCTCGTGTTACTTTTTTTTCTGTGTTTGAGTCTGGCTTTAAAATGAATGTCTCGAATTATCGCTTAATTTTTGTTCTCTGTGCCACGTCGAAGAATGTTAAGCGTTTTGTTCAGAACACCGTTTTCTACTGTCACCTTAGAGAATCCGAATCCGCAACAATTTCTTTCTGTCCGCGGCCCTATCACAAATCTCGCACGTTTCATGCTGCTGACCTGCTCGCCAGTGCTTTAGAGGGCACAAGTCGACTGTATTTACTGCAACCTCAGCAAAGCTTTTGATATATTCAGGCACTCACTGCTTCTGGTCAGTCTTACATACTTTACTGTTGACTTGTCAGTTGTCAATCTCTTGCGGAGTTATCTTCCAGATAGCGAATATGTTAACGTCATCGGCCAAACGTCTTCTTTCGGCATATAAACTAGCGGCGATTTTAAAGGGTCAGCAGACCACTCTTTTTAAAAATGTTTTCATGACGTTCTTTCCGCTATTCTGAATTTTTCTGTTCTTCTATATCGCGATGGCACTAACATTTTAAAAGAAATTCATACTGTTGATGAGCGCGGTATCCTACAGTCTTATCTGTTTTTCTAAATGAAGCAGTGACAACAGCCTCACTTTGAATGTTGCTAATACCAAAGTCACGATTTTCGCTCGCTCAGCATCTAGCATTTCCTTCCTTTATTCTGTATATGCCATTGCGCAAGGGCTGTGAGATCAACGATCTTGGTCTACGTTTCCATACAACCTTACGCTTTTCCGCTCATATTAAATGCGTTGCAATGCATGGTATGCGCCATCCTGGATGTGTTCGCAGGCTATCGAGCGACAAATCCTCGTACACCTTTCCACAATTTGTACGAAACGATGCGCCTTCCTAAACCCGAGTGCGCACCAGTCCCCTGGAAAGACATTTCCGGACGAAGCAGTGAAATTATAGGCAGGACTAAGAAAAACTTTCTAAGCATACGTCACCCTGGCTTTGCTAACATGGACACTTGACCTTGTCCTTGCACTGTTGGATCACTGACATTGGCTTTGCTTCGGTGCGGGCGTCATCGCACTAACCGTCTTTTGCTTTTCAAACTCCTTCGCTGTATGTCGACCTGCTACGAATCCTTTAGTCGAATTACGTTTGGTATTCCACTCAAGATCATCAAAGAATAATAGACCTTTCCATATTCCTGCCTGTCCTCACCAAAACTCAACCATCCAAAGGATACTAAACCTTTATAACGCGTGTTTTCACGACCTTGATATTTTTCGTAACTTACTGTCACCGTTATTTTTCGAGCTTTGGGTTGTTGTGCCAGTTTCCTGCATTGTTCAACGGCCGTTCTCCTTCTTTTTCTCTTGTATTTACCTTGCGGTTTCCTTTATGTTCACTCTACTTTTCATGATTGATTTTTGTTCATTGTGTGTTTCTTTTAGTTATATTCCCCTGCAGTTTCTGTTTCTCGTGTTTTTTTTTTTTAAGTATGCGTGTAAAAGGCGGGGGTGGGGAAGCACTCAGGCCCTTGTATTCTTACTGGCCACGGGAACTTATTTACAAATTATTATTAGTATTGGTGCTAGTACTGGTAGTATTATTAGTAGTATTAGACGCTGTTATTATTAGGAAAACCCCATGATTTTCTTCATACGTTACATAATTGAAAACTTCGATCCTTTCGTGGTTTTTGGCTTTGCTGCTCAAATATCAAATGACTTCCTTCACCTCCGACGTTACTGAAGGCGTTTACTATTGTCTGCCTTTCGCTACTAGAGTATGCCTGAATAATCTTGAATTCTAATCTCGTGGAAAACGGCCACGATTAAGCGTATATACAGGATCTTGCAGCAAACTTGGGCCAAATTGTGAAAAAAAGAGCATAGGCGCTACGGGCGTCGAATTCTCGCAGTATTGTTCTTAGCCATATGTAGCATGTCATTTTTTTTCAATCCTTCAGGCTGCCTAATTAAGAAATCTTAACAACGATTGCCTAACCTAATTGAATATTAACTCTAGCAAAAAATATTCCTTACAGGAGTTGCAGCGCTTGTTCATAAACCTCGGATATTTAATTTGTGCTAAGATAACTGCCCTGATTAATTCTTTTTCCAGCCTTTCTTTAAAGTGCACGAAATTTATGAAATACCCTGTGACTGCTGGCTAACGCACCGCGCTTTGAGTGCCCTCAAATGTAAGCTGAACGAATTAGCAAAGGCTGCTCCGCGCACAGAGATGAATTGAACATGCTGTCGGTGACTGCGATAGACGTCAAATGATAAAGGAGGCGTACCGTTTGAAGGAAAAATTATTCGACTAAAAAACACGGCTGCCACACGTGAATGCGATGTGGGACCGGAAGCAGCATTTGAGGCGGCGCTGGCATTTTTTTCTTCTTTTCTTTTTAGGACCAACTAGGAAACACGATGGAGGGGGCGTGGCTGACAGTGTGGTGAAGGACAGGGATAAAAGCTACGCTGCCTCCGGTCCCATATCATATTCGCACGCGGCGCGTGCATTCTCGTTAAGGAATTTATTGTTTCCTAGTAGAAGGTACTAACACCGACCGCGCGAGAGTACAAAAAGGTAGAAATAATGTGTCCTCTATTCCTTACATACGTTCTTTTTCGCATACCATGAAGAAAGTGGCGGAAAGGGAGGGAGCAAAGGTGAATTTTACCGCCCCCGACAAGCTAGCAAAAATGTGCAGAGTGATTAATAAAGAAGATAGAGAATCTGTGTGCATAAGAATCATCGCGATAAGCCTGCACAGTGGGCTGGAAACGTGGTCTACGCAATTCGTTTGGATTGCGGTGCGTCATACATAGCCCAAACGAGAAGATGCCTAAAGGACAGATAGAAAGAACACAAGTAGAACACAACAAAAATAATGTCAGGACCCCTAAGTATTGAAGGCAGGGACTGCGGCTCCGCACGATTATTGGAAGGAACTAGCATCCTGTCCAAATCATGAGATAGGCTAACATGTGAGACCGTTGAAATAATAGTGATAAAAAGGATGTGTGATTCTTGTGTCAGCTAGCCAACCGTCATGCTCTCAGAGAAAGACGTCAGATTTCTTACAGCAACCGTCGCTCACGCGTAGTAGGCTTGACCATGTGATACTGTTTCATATCTCTAATATGTTCCTATCTTCTGTTTATTCATGCCAAGCCAGTATTCATTCTGTGCATTCAGTGAATAAACCTTCAGTCGTTAGTGCGTTCTGTCTACGTGTCGTTCTTCTTCGTTTGGTCCCTTGTGTTCTCTGGCGCTGTTTTATTAAGGATATGAACCAACTAGCCCAAAAGTACGACTTAACCTTCAGCGATACTGAAAGATGTGACAGGGCGGTTCGGTTGCGTCATTCATAAGCGGTGCGGCCTGAGTCAGCTACGGTATGAAAAGAAACGGCTACTTGGGCGACAAAAAGATGCTGCGCAGGCGCTTTCGTCGTATCTCCGATCTTCCCGACTAGATTTGGACATTTTACATTCCGTCTGCAAATTCTGAAGCTGAGGCATTGAGCGTGAAACGCTGGTGCGGCTGTTGGTTTTGAGCTGCCACTTTTCACACCTCAGAAGCATCTCAGGTAGCTTGTCATGCAGCATTATATACAGGCTGCTTTTTCGGGTGAGAGATCGTGTTCGTCCTTATGCTTTGAATTTACTTTATATCGTACTGCTGTACGAAGCAACCGCGTGCCTGAGATGTTCGGCGTCAGTAGAAATGCCACACTATAAATAGGACTCAGCCGACTCTTACCGATCTCACAAGTCGAAACAACCACGTGTTCAGCTTGGTTGGTTGGAGAAAAGATGTAACAGAAAAGGACGCTACACAGAAAAAGAGAAACTCAGAATACCACAATGTGAGGTACACTTCTTCGCCATGCAATATCAAGATATAGTGCGGATCGGGATTGTGGGCACGTTTGTTTCCAATAAATTGGCGACGACGTCCACCGCAGCAGACCTGCCCATGTCGACCCTGAGACTGACGGGTCAGCCTTTTCTTACGGCATCGGTTGCACTAGACGTAGAAGCAATATCTGCTCAAAAAGAAAGTGAGTGCGTGGGCATTTTTCAGCCAGTGGTCGCAGAATGGGAGGGGTAACAAAAATAGCGATATACTTTTTAGCTCTGGACGAAAATTCGGAGCCTTATGTAGTAAACAAGCGCAACGCTACGAAAGACGATTACAGCAATATATATATATATATATATATATATGTATATATATACATATATATGTATATATATATATATATATATATCTATATATATATATATATATGTATATATATATATGTACACGCATCAGCATGAAGCCCATCCGTGCGCTTTCATCGGTCGCTTCAACGAAATTCTTTCGGACCTACCTTCTCTGGACATTTAAGGTACTGGTGATACACTGGTGCAAGTGTTTCTTTCTTTTCTTGCTTACCGCGTTTTGTACAAGTCTGTCCTTTTCATTTAAGTCGGCACTCATTCTATCGCTCTATCAGTGGAGTTCTAATTCCGTGCACATTTGTATAGCCACATTCCGATTACCGCATAAATATAGTCCGCAAGTCTGCGAACACGCAACGGCCCCTCAGAAACGATGTAACCTGGCATGCGAAGACCCTGTTTGTTTCAGTTTAGCGTTCAGCCTCTGCCAGATGTAGAAAATGTGCCGCAAATCTTTGACGTGCGTGTAGTAAGTAGTTTACGCAACCGAAATCGCAACTTTCGCAGCCTTAAACATTATTATAGGCTTTCTAGAATGCTGTGTATCACGTCAGCAATTTTATTATGGTAAGAGACGACGTGTAGTGAGATGCGCCTGGTATAAGTTTTTTATTCATCATTATCATCAGCAGCCCATATTGAGGTACACTGCAGGACTAATGGGTCTCCTTGCGATCTCCAGTTACACCTGTCTTGTGCTTCCTGCTGCCAACTTGTACCTGTGTATATCCTAATTTCACCACCCCTCGTTATTCCCTGCCATTTTCCATGGCTCTTCCATTCCTTTGGCACCGGCGCTGTAACTATAATGATTCACCTGTTATATGCCGTGCGGATGGCATGACCTGACTAGTTCCATTTTATTCTCCTAATGTCAACTAGAATATCGGCTATCGCGGTTTGCTCTCTGTTCACTTTTCACCAAAGTGAATTGAGTAGCCAAGGGAGCCTCCCCCCCCCCCCCCCCCCCTCTGCTCATCGTAGGGGACCTAAGCACTTATGCAGTGGCATGGGCATACCCAATGGATCGCTGAAAGGGAAGAAGACAACTATGGCTTCACGGAGAGAATCTAGGTCTTACTCTTGTCACGGATCCAACTTGACCCACTCGTGTAGGAAACAGCGTTGACCGAACACTACTCCCGACCTGAGATTCGCAAAATGAATTCCACAGGCAGACTGGATCAACACACAACACAAGTTGGGTAGGGACCACTATTTTCTCCAAACAGCAGTTCGAGCAGGCCCGCAAAAGCCCAAGGCCCGTCAACTCCGCATAACGAATTGGGACGCTTTCCGGCAGGCCACAGCCCTCACTTCTTTCTCTGGTACCCAACCCCATTTGGAATATTGGGTCACATCCTTGCTGCAAGACGTGAGCGAAGCCACTAAATTGGTGCCTGAGGAAGCCAATCTGCAGGAGGCAAATAGCAAGTTACTTCATATGTAGGAAGCCCTCGCCAGTCTTCAATGCAGATACAAACACAACAAGCTCAATCGACCGCTCAGGAAACGTATTAGCACTCTATCTCCTCACATCGAAGACAATGCACAACAACATACTCGTCAAAATTGTAATAGCACATGCGACAGCATGTAGTGGCAACCAACCCTGCCCAAACCAAACCAAACGTTGCCTTGCTCGGACTGCCGCGTGCATTAGCTAGCATCCCCAATCTCAAGCATAGCCTCTACACAGACGATATCACTCTTTGGGTTGCCTGGGGCAGCGACGGGGACATTCAAAACACGCTGCAACAAGCCATCAACGAGGCCGTTGCATACGTCGAACCGGGCAGTTTGGAGTGCACCCCACAGAAATCAGAGCTCCTTCTCATAATCATCATCATCATCATCATCATCATCATGGCTACGCTGATGCTACTGTGCTATCTATAGTGGCTACTCTGGAGCCACTATAGATATATTTAAATATTTTTATATGCGGCTCATCCATGTCTGAATGACTGCATGCCCATATGCCTGCATGACTGCTGAGGTTTCGACAAAATCAAACGCTTTCTCGTAGTCAATGAAAGCTATATATAAAGGTTTGTTATATTCCTCACATTTCTCTACCACCTGACTGATAGTGCGAATATGGCCAATTGTTGAGCAGCCTTTACGAAATCCTGCCTGCATCCTTTGGTCGACAGAAGTCTAACGTGTTCCTGATTCATTTCCAATTACCCTTAGTAAATACTTTGTAGGCAATGGACAGTAAGCTGATTGGTCTATAATTTTTTAAGTCTTTCGCGTTCCCTCTTCTATGGATCAAGATTATGTTGGCGTTCTTCCCAGATTTCGGTACGCTCGAGGTCATCAGGCATTGCGTACACAGGCTGGCCAGTGTTTCTAGAACAATCTGCCCACAATCCTTCAATGAATCTGCTGTTACCTGATCCTCCCCAACTGCCTTCCCCCTTTGCATAGCTCCCAAGGCTTTCTTTGTTTCTTCCGGCGTTACTTGTGCGACGTCAAATACCTCTCGACTATTTCCTCTTACGTTATCGTCGTGCATGCCACTGGTACTGTATAAATCTCTATAGAACTCCTCAGCCACTTGAACTATCTTATCCATATTAGCAATGATATTGCCGGATTTGTCTCTTAACACATACATCTCATTCCGGCCTATTCCTAGTTTTTCTTCAATGCTTTTAAGCTTCCTCCGTTCCTGAGAGCGTGCTCAATTCTATCCATATTATACTTCCTTATGTCAGCAACCTTACGCTTGTTCATTAACTTGGAAAGTTCTGCCACTTCTATTCTAACTCCAGGGTCAGAGACTTTCATACACTGGCGTTTTTTAATCAGATCTTTCGTATCCTGCGATAGCTTACCGGCATCCTGTCTAACGAAGTTAGCGCCGACTTCTATGGCACACTCCTTAATATTGCCCATAACATTGTCGTTCATTGCTTAAAGACTATGTTCCACTTGCAGAGTTAAAGGCGAATACCTGTTCTGTCCCTTGATCCGCAATTCCTCTATTTTCCCTCTTACCGCTAGCTCATTGATCGGGTTATGTAGCAGTTTCTTCCATTCTCTCCTCAAGTCGAGGCTCATTCGACATCTTACCATGCTATGGTCACTGCAGCGCACCTTGCCGAGCACGTCCAGATCTTGTATGATGCCAGGGTTAGCGCACAGTATGAAGTCTGTTTCATTTATAGTCTCGCCATTCGGGCTCCTCCACGTCCTTTTTCAGGGTGCAGCGATGGCATAGAGGTAGAGCATCCGCCTCGCGTGCAAAAGGACCGTGGTTCGAATCCCGGTGCCACGCAATTTTACACCGGGTTAAAAAAATCCGCGTGTTGATAAAATTTTCTACACAGGCCTGGAGCGCGGCCTGATCCCGGTGACCAGAACCAGTAACGCACTCCCTCACCAGAGCAGGATTGGCTACCCTGGTGCAGTACTTGGCCACAACCTGCTATATGAATACAACAATAAAACCCCAGCCCCAGTCACTAGTGGCTGCAAAGCAGCTGACCAGGTTTGCGGTGAGACCTGTGACGCAGTAGAGGGTGCTAAGAGTCTCTGGATCCGGACAGGTCGCCATTGGAATCTGCACCGGGCAACGTTTGACACTAAAACGTCATCTAGTGAGACGAGCCTAGCAGTGCTAATGGAGGAATTAGCGGGCATTAAATGGGATATAATAGGGCTCAGTGAGGTTAGGAGGACCAACGAATCATATACAGTGCTAAAAAGTGGGCACATCCTGGGCTACGGGGGCTCAGTGGAGAGACGAGAACTAGGAATCGGATTCCTGATTAATAAGGATAAGGCTGGTAACATACAGGAACTCTATAGCATTAACGAGAGTGTGCAGCTCTTGTTCTGGAACTTAATCAGAGGTACAAGTTGAAGTTCGTACAGGTCTATGCGCCTACCTCGAGTCATGATGTTTAGGAAGTCGAAAGCTTCTATGAAGATGTGGAATCGGCGATGGGTAAAGTCAAAACAAAATACACTATACTGATGGCCGACCTCAATGCCAAGGTAGGCAAGAAGCAGGCTGAAGACAAGTCAGTGGAGGGAGTATGGCATAGGTTCTAGGAATAGCAGGAGAGAGTTATTAGTACAGTTTGCAGAACGAAACAATTTGCGGATAATGAATACCTTCTTCTGCAAGCGGGATAAACGAAAGTGGACGTGGAGCTCCTTCTATACAAGCCTAATTGGGGAGGTCGACGTCCAGACCCTCACCCCCCGCCCCGAGATAGAACTCCACGTGCTTTAGCAATGCATACCTATTGTACTGAGCATCCGTATCCTTGGCTTACGCATCCAACAAAATGGCAGAAACACAGATATGCTCAAGCAATTGGATACTCATGTACACCAAAGCACTCGCCTCCTTGCACGCATCGCAAATCGACATCACGGAATGAAAGAAAACAACCTTATACGCCTTGTAATCACCTACGCCCTGAGCAGGATCACCTAGGCCGCCCCGTACTTTAGCCTAAATGCAATTGACAAGGTCAAACTCAATACCATAATAAAGAGGGCCTATAAACAATACCATTTCTGCCTACATCTTCCCATCACCACCTCTAACGAGAAACTAGACGCCATCGGCATTCACAACACCACAGATCAGCTTATGGAAGGTGAGCGTATTAGCTAATACGAACGACTCGACAGTTACACCACGGGTATGCGCATTCTAGACACCCTAAGCATAACCTACACCACCAAATTTGGCCCAAAAGTACCGTCCCTCCAAACATCGGCGCTCAGTTAGTTATCCTGCCCATACCTCACAATATGGACCCTTCATACAACCCGAAGCTACGTGAAGAAAGAGCTGAATGACTACAAAATCGCTACGACCAAGCCGCTGACGTGGTCTACGTGGTACACTGTGGAATACCCTAACCAAAACGCCATGGTGGTCGTCGCAGTCGCATGCTCGCAGTACCACCTCGCCGCAGCCGCATCAATACTCACCCCTCAACCCGAAGAAGGAGAAGAAACGGCCATCGCTTTGACCTAGGCCACTATCAATGCACACTGTATCATCAGCGATTGAAAAACGGCTTCTGACCACTCGGGTCTGGCTTGAAACGAAGCCGCCTACGATGCCGCCTAGGCTCTCGCACACCGGGTTAATCATCCTTCTCCTGAGTCTTCCGATCCTGACCAGCCTTCTGTTCTGCATCACGGTCACTCGAGGGACCGAATGGTCACGTTCAGAGAAATCGGCCGCCACTCCGCAGAGAGGGGTTACGCTACCCCCAGCTCACAAAACACTGAATAAATCTCAATCCACGACTTGGCGACTACTTCAGACACGAAGTGTCCAAACCACGTGCTATACAACCGTATTTACCCCGATGCATACTCCCCCGCGCTGACTTCGACAGCACTATCTGGCAATGCCCCAAAGCCTCGCCAACCAACACCTACCGCACTAACACTACAGGCATCATAACTACGGCCGAGCAGTAGGAGACCTTGCTGCTCAGTCTGGACTCAGAAGAGCAGCTCTGGATCGTCCGAATGAGCGAAGACGCCGCCAGAAAGGAAGGACTAGCCGCCGTCTGAGGAAGGAAGGGACTAGGGGATAGTCTCCCAACTCCGCAACCCCTGCACCTCATCAAGGACATAATAAAGTTTTATCTCCCTCTCTGATCCAAACCGCACGATTCTTGTCTCTTCACGTTACGTCTAAAATTTTTTGTTCCGTTGCTATTTGCGCATTCCTTAACTTTTTCTCGAGCTCCTTCGTTAAACACAAAGTTTGTGCACCTTATGTTGTTACCGGAACAATATAATGATCGCACACATTTCTTTTCAACGACAGTGGTATGATTCCAGTGATGATTTGGTAATATCTGTTGTATGCGCTACAACCGATTTTTATTCTTCTGTGAATTTCATGCTCATGATCAGGGTCCACTGTGTCTAACTGACTTTGATTGATGAGGATAGCAATAGGGGCTTGTTCGTACGGCATATCTTATATTGTTACAGCTTGACAAGGACCACAGAAGGCACATCTAACACACACAGCGCTAACTTTCAACAACAGATTCATTTCTCGTTCTCATCGCTATATATACACCCTCGAACTGTCATACAGCCTGTGTAAAGTTTTTTGAAAAGCGAACACAAAATACAAACTAGGAACCACCCGTAGGCAGTTGCTTGACTCACATATTCACAGACATGTACACGTTCAACTCGAACAAAGATAACTGAGCTCTTTTGAGGACAATGAAATGGAAGGTTTAATGACGCATGCGTCTCCGAATGTTGATATGTGTCCAGCTTCTATTATCAAGCGCGTCATTTCACGGCTGCTTCTACTCATGGTGACCGTTTCCTTAAATCTTCGTTTGCATTTGCATCTCTGGCAATCGATAGCAAGAAAGCCGTCAGCGGCCAACTTGTTAACTTTGTTGTTGTGTTCTAGTAGCCTATCATTTATGCATCTGCCTGTTTGACCAATGTAGGATCGTCCACACCCGAGATTGATAAGGTGTACCACACCGGCGATGCAATCGATGAATTTTGTTTTTATGTTCTTTTTCGCATGCGCTACGTGCGATTCTTTCTGGCCTTGTGTTTTTCCAGAGGCTGACCAATTTATTAGGTGCCGAAAAGACAACGTTGATGCCGCTCGTTCCAGCAATCTTTTCTATTCTATGGGAGAAACCGTGTATGTGGGGGATAACGGCAACCTTTCTCTTGTTCATGTCAGTGCTCGAAACGTGCACTTGCTCGGAAGTGCTTTGCTGCGCCTTCTTGTGTGTGTGTGTGTGTGCGCGCGTGTGTGTGCGCGTGTGCGTGTGTGTGTGTGTGTGTGTGCGTGTGCGTGTGCGTGCGCGCGTGCGTGCGTGCGTGCGTGCGTGTGCGTGCGTGTGCGTGTGCGTGCGCGTGTGCGTGCGTGCGTGCGTGTGTGTGTGCGTGTGCGTGTGCGTGTGCGTGTGTGTGTGTGTGTGTGTGTGTGTGTGTGTGTGTGTGTGTGTGTGTGTGTGTGTGTGTGTGTGTGTGTGTGTGTTTGACAGCTCACATTCCTTCCTACTCTCTGGTGGCGTGGCACCATTAGCGGCCGATCCGGCGGCACGTCTTTCGCATCAGCGATAGGTACAAAATGTGGCTTGTATTCTGTTTCAACGTAGTTTAGTTTTTCTTTTAATTGTTTTCCTTTTGGCGCTTTCGCACGCCTTTGTCTTTGTAGCTATTTCATCAAAATGTGTTAACGAAGACCGCTCAGTGAAGCAATATCTGGTATTAGCTTGCTCGGGATAAACATTGTAAGTCGGGTGAGTAGGTGCCCATGGCCAAGAAGATTTCCCTTTGGGATAATAGGCGACACGCTTCCGCGCTAGCACATTTCTCGGATACATGTCGGATATCCTGTGTCATACAAAATTGCGACATGGGTGGCAGAATTTGACGACTTCTCACGTGCTCTTCTTTCGCATTGGCTGTACATATTTTGGTAGATATGTATCGCCGTACGCGTAGTAAGGGAGGCTTTGAGGGAATGACACAATTTCCTTGCTTCACCAAATGTAAGGCTATAGCGATAGGCTATTGTTCGCGCGCCCTGCACAGAAACTGCGCTTAATCTTTCACGGATTTGTAGCTTTCTTTGATATCGGATCATTTAAATGCATGAAGATTAGTGCACAATGCAAGTGGAGTAGTACCGTCTGCACTACGGTAGTGCGCATGGCGCACTTGACAAAGGAGTGCTATTTGAATACTAAAGCTTGTGCTATTTCGCGGTGGTGTTTTCATGGCGTGTTCATTTGCAATCCACTTCGGTACACTAGCTTTTCCAAAAGCTCTCTTTAGATGCTTCCAGGATGCACGATCAAATTCATTTATAGAATCATTTAGAAAAAAAAAATGCTTGTGACTTTCCGTGTAACGTAGCATTTTGTAAAATGTTTCGTTATTAAGTTTTTACGATTGCTGCATTCAGAGACATTATCAATTGACATTTTAGTTCTATTTCAGATATTAAAACCATACGTAGGCTGAAGTATACAACTGATAATTTGGAGAATATAAATAAAAACAGAGGAACACAAACACGTAAATCACCGTTTTTAAGATGCAACTCTATTCGTGAGACCTCAAACAACAATATCTGCTTGAATGCTTTATATCAATGAACATCTCCGGCACTCGGTAGCACCAAAGTGTTTTTGCCAATTTTATTATCTTTACTCGCGTGTCTGTTCAGCTCTCTGCTTGCTTTTATCCTTTTTTTTTCAAATTTTCGTAGAGATAACTTAAAATGAAGACACCTCATATCCTTTTTCTTAGGCCACCCGATGTTTGATAAATCCCAGACAGGATATCTGTGGCAAAGCTTTTCAGGTGAATGCCGTAAACGCAAGCCTTATTTCTAAAAATAATGTGTGGTTTTACGGGCTCAAACCACTTTCTGATTATGAGGCACGCTGTAGTGGAGGACTCCGTAAATTTCGACCACCTAGGGTTTTTTACGTGCACCTAAATCTAAGTATACGGGTGTTTTCGCATTTCGCCTACATCGAAATGCGCCCGGCGTGGCCGGGATTCGAACCCGCGACCTCGTGCTCAGCAGCCCCACACCATAGCCACTGAGCAACCACGGCGGGTAAGCCTAATTTCTAGTAGGGCAACAATGTTGAATAAAAAATCCACGATAACCATATTATACCAATAAATGCAACACGCAGGCTAATCAGTCAATTGCGCATCGCACGCACACACGCACGCACGCACGAACGCGCGCAAACACACACACACACACACACGCGCACGCACGAACGCGCGCAAACACACACACACGCACACACACACGCACACACACACACACAAGCATTTTTAGCTGTGCAAGTGACAAATCTAATTTCTTAAGGAAGATTGGCATTTCCAAAATGTCGATAAAATCAGGTAGTCGGTGGCTGTTCACACTTGCTTCTTGACGAGTACTAGAAAAGAACATCCGTATGGTGCATAGCGCATGAAGAAAGAATGGTATTTTGAGATCTTCTAATTAATACCTATCAAAACCATTGTGAGTGTTCTTATTCCTGTATAAGTTAATTCACAAATAACTTCTCCAGCCCACAGCTACTGCCAGCTGTGATGTTGTGCGTTCCTCGCCGAAATTTGCGTAATCCCAGCCTTTTCTAGGTAAAGTCCTCTTGAACCTCTAACGATATGATACGTCTTGTAACACACACACACACACAAAATTCCATGCGTCTTGATCTAGAAATTTTTAGCTCTACTACTTGCTCATTATCTGACTTCTATATTTGATTAACTCAATTTTTGTTTCATTTTGCGCCACTCTTCTTTCTGATGCTTTGTTTTGTTTTTCTGATTTCTCTTCTTTGTGTAACACAAGTGCGCCAAAAGTAAGCGTAGAGCTATTTGCGGGCACTTTCAGAGCATAAATACGTGAAATGAAATGAAATAAAATGAGCGAAATTGTTAGCATGCTGGCTAAAATGAGCGTGCTATGACGCACTGCGGCGGGATCGCAAGCGTTGTCTCCCGTATCTGCAGACTATCAGCGAGCTAGGTGGTCGTCTCTGTCGGCGGTTGTCAGCCTCGCCGTCCATGAAGGGGCCCCGTTCTGAAGCGTTTGTTGAATGCTTCTGCTGACTATATCTGCTTAAAATGAAAAAAGCGCCATCTAAAGATGTTTATTTTCTTCGTCTTGACGAGAACGCGAGAATTTCTGAGCGTCGAGGGATCAAATCTTTATCACGACGGTCGCAATTGGACAGGGCGGAAATAAAAAGCACCAGCTCACAGTGCATTTGATACACTTGAGCAATCCCTGTTGCGAAAATTATCCCGGAGTTCTCCAACATTCTGTGCCTGATAAGCACATCGTGGTTTTTGGCAAGTAAAACCACAAAATTAAAATTATGCGCTTCCCATGTTCTGTGGGAATCGATGTAACCGAAAGTCTGTTATTCTTCTGCTGTTTGTGTTGATTGGCAATAATTGGCGTCGATTTTCATTTTTTCGGTCTTAAGTGGAACAACTCTTATAATAAGATTATGAAGGCAACATTAGGTATAGACTGCCAATGCCAGACGTAATGCACGCATGTTTTAAAGTGAATATTTTAAGCTTAGCGTTAGCTTAATACTGTGTTTCGTTACGTCTTATGTAACTGAACGGCATGTATGAACGATCAACGACACGCAAGTATTGCCATAGCAAGTATATGGACAATGGAGGCGCATTTGTGACGCGATGTTTCGTATAATGTCCAAAGGCAATAACACTTACGCTGTATGTGGAAGTGAAAGTGTCAGAGGGGAACCGGCAATCGCGGATCAATCTCGCCCTCACGAAATAGAGGAGAGCGGGGAAGAAGCGGTGCCGTCTTCCGTCGCGCCCGAGGAACCATAGTGAGGGGAGGGACGGGAGGGAGGAGGGGGTGGGCGGTCTTCTATTCCGACTGCAACTGCGAATGTGGAAGCCGCGCGCGGTCGCACGGCGGCATCGTTAGAGCGCTCTCCGTTGGGTGCAGAGTCTAGGTGCGTCGGCGGCTGGCAGCTTTGTGCGTGCTATGTGTTCGCGGCACACAGTTTGTTTTGAAACAACCGACAGAATGAAAGTCACTTCGCTCGCTGTTGCTACCATGCTTGCTCACGCCAGCGTTCCGGTAGGAGTTTCCGCGGCCTTCGAGTGTTATACGCTCATGTTTATGTGCGCGCTTACACCAGGCTTGTTATGTAGTTAGCAAGCGAATGTGCACAAGTTGATACGGCCGATAAAAGTGATATTCTTACTTCGTATGGCTGTGTGCTGATTTGCTATCGCAGTCGATGCTTTGCCTTTCGGGAAAAATTGCTACCTTTTTGTTCACTCTTACGCTTTCGTTTTCCCCAACTGAAGATTGCGCTTATCTAATTCTTCACATACTCTCTAGTAATCCCTAAATAATTTTAACACTATATATTTTATGCTGGCGTTCAGAAAACTTCGCTACAATAAGGGCATCAGCGCACTTCACTGTTTTTCTGGCTACTGCTGGTCACGGCATCAAATGCCGTTATAACAAGCTGACATCAACGCCGAGGACAAATGGAGAATGACAGTTATGTAATGGAAGGGGTGCTCTTTGATGGCGAAACAAGGTTACTAATTTCTCTGTAATTAATTGACAGCTCAGTTGCGGTTTATATGCTTTGAGCGCAATGTCAACGTAATATAGACCTTTAACGACCTGCAGGCGAGGGTGTCATACAGATATCGGCCTACGGTTGCCTATACCGCGAACCTGCTAGCTTTTGTAGTTGCGCATTATTCTATTGGTTCTGATCCTTTTATTGTCGTACAGGAAGCCACTGATTAATGCGGCCATGAATTGAAGCTGCATGATGAGAAATTACAGAAAGTGTTGTTTACTTATACCTGCCCGTAGGCATCCACATGATAGCCACACATAATTTTCTCGTGCACAAAAAGGAAGATTATCGATATTGGGCTCTGTGGAAGTCAATTAAGGCACCAGTAGTTTTCATTTCTCGTAAAATAAAATGGTATGACAAGGTAGGTTCTGTAAACAATGAAGGATAAAAGCGTGCTCAGCATTTTGTTAGTGTATATAACTACATAGGTCAGATAGGCAATATCAGCAGTGATTGAACTCAGTAAAACAACACTACCTGAGGTAAGAAGCTACGAAGGCGAAGTGAACGCGCCGAAGGCTGGTAATCTCGTAAGAAGCCTTGTGCCTCTGCACCGAATCCGGGTCGGCATGAGAAAACACTCTACCGTGGATGCTCGCTCCTCTATACCATCTAAACGGCAACAAAACATTGGTCAGTCATTGAGGTGAGTGCTGCATTGCATGAATACAAAGGGTAAACGGCGCAATAGAATTGTTAGAAATTCCACTCAAATTATCTCAATGTGCTGGAGAGTTTCGCAGCCAGCTTTTACAAAATAATGGTTCTCAAAGAAATCTTTGGGCTCCACTCTAGAGTCATGGATTTCTTAACAGACAAGTTGAAAGCTCCGTCCTAATGCAGCTACTATCATACCTAGAACTTAAGAGACCTCGGAAGTTTAACAGTAGGAAGTGGGAAAGAATCGAACAATCAGATGAAGTCAGCTACTAACAAAGAAGCGCTGAGTGGTAGTTTCCTGTCCCGAGGGGCCGGAACAGGGAACAGGCGGTGTCCACAGGAGCCAGAAGGTGCAGCTGCCGCCGCGGGCAATTCATTTCGCTAAAGGCGAGAACCACGACACTGCAGCACCATTTCTCAGCTCCCCAAAAGTGCCGGAATAACCAACGCGGGAGCCGCCTACCGCAAAACCTAAATTGGAAGGACACTATCACTGGCCCGCCTTGCTGTTTTTGTAATGTGCTAATGCATGGCTAGCTAGAGGCGCATGTCGCTTTTTTTGTGCGCCTTCCACACGTATGGCTGGCTCTTCTGTGTATGGGGAACGAGTGTTTTCATCACATATTCTACGTGCTTTTTCATGACGTCATTGTCTTGATTTCTCTATTGTTGGTCTCCGCCAGTTCTTAGTTACTTGGGCGGGGACTTCTTTGCTTTCTCAAATGCCTGGGAAACTGGGGGCAAGATAAGAAAGTCCCGGACAATCTCGTACCGTGACTGAACATGCTACCCGATATTAGTTTCCTGGAACCGCGTTGATTGTCTTCGCAGCAATTGCGTCTTTTGTGAAAGGGGAGGGCTTTTCTGATTCCGAGTTTGTCTAAGCGTTCTGTGGCCGTTCTTTACCTAACGAAACTATTTTTCTGCGGTGATCACTTCAACGTATGTGTGCTTTTGCTCATTCGTACTCGGCTGTTTCTTTAACTTAGTGGCTGTCAGTAGATATCGGGAAACTTCGGTCATTAACACGAATACCTTGGACAGCCGGCCTAATGACCGGAACTTGGAAGCCATCGACACTCATATGAATGATAGTTGCTCTCGCCATTAAGTTGCGTTTCTATGAGTGAAACGAATAATGAGCAAGATAAAAAGCGCCCCTAAATCGCAACATGGGAAAACGTAATGTCATAGCCAAATAATGAATAGTTGTGGTAATAGGAGATAAAGGTTCTTTCATTACGTTTTGTTACTCCTAAAAGATAATACTGCTGATTGCGGTATTCGCTCGCTTTCTTACAATGAAATTCAAAGTTCATTCAAAGTTTTAATGGGAAGATGTATCAGTAGCTGTTTTTTTCAGGTTGCATATTTATTGGTTATTAGGTAAATATGCATAATTTTCAATTGAACACGGTTCAAAATACGTGAAAAATAATTTTCATTTGCTACACGTCTTAAGGCCTAGCCAAAAGATGACACGGAGATTGTATGCATGTAGTTCTAGTGATGCTTGTTGGTGATGCACACGCCAAGGCAAAGACAGCGGGCCGTTCTTCCCATGCTGGCTGTATGGTGGGCATGTATTCCGTAACCTAGCACAGTGTGGGTGTAGGCCAGTTCGTGATTTAAGCATCGTGTTTTGCTTGCGGTAACTCCCCAAAATCATGTCTTCCGTTATCTCTTATTGCACGGTCTCTGCAACTACATCTTCGCCACAGATACGAAGAAAATTGGCGACTGGGAAAGAAGCTTTGAAGAGTTTGACGTGGGGGTTTTCAGAGAATGCCAGCAAGCGTTCTTCTCGTGCTGCACATGTTGTCTGCTTTTACGAAAATGCCTTGCTTAGTCTTTCTTAATCTGCTTAGTGTGTAACTTAATGACAGGTGCTATAATTAGCTGCATGCTCCGACCTCAGAGTTTTCTTAAATTTTGAACACAATTGCACTTCCGAAATGTTTTTCTGTTCTGAAACCGTCGGTATATATATATAGATCGCAGTGTAATTATTCTACTTTTACTGTAATTCTAAGTAAAAAAAGTGTAATGTGTGCTCTTCGGGTGTCGGCTTTTATATAGTGATATGTCCTAGTAAAATGACGAAAACGTGAAAAGTCGTACCATGGGACTTGTCTGTTCGCTATTTGCGCAACCTAGAGGGCTTCATCAGAGACATTATGTTCTTGGCATATTTCTTCGAACCGAAGCAGAAGTGGTCTTATTGATGTTCTTTGTTTGTGTAGTGTGTTTGACTCGTGGTGTGATATACGTTGGTGTGGAATATATGCCTCGGTGCAGCACTAGATCTTAAGACGTATGACATTGTGCTCTTCGATAGGTAGAGTTTGTTGCTTTAAGCGTATAAGCTTCCGACAGGCTAACCTCTCTACGCGCCGGCGGCTAGACGCAATCCGTGATTATTCGGGCAATCAAGTCTTTTGATGTAGGGCTGTCTTGCCGATCCATAAACTGCGTCGACGTATTCAAATACACTGCGCCATACAGAGTGGCAAATGCGTAAAATGCACGTTCATACGGCGCCACAATGAATTCAATGATAGAGCCTTCATGGTATTGAGTGCTTTGTTTGCCTTGATATTTACGCTTTTAATGTTGTCATGCATATTTTACTTAGCATAAAATATAATCCCTAGACATTTTTGATCTTGTTTAACTGGTAGTAGGTTCAGATTCAATTTTAGAACCGGGTCGCTGTGCAAACCGCGCTTCCGCGAAAACAGGATAGCGACAGGTTTTTGCATTGAAAAACAAAAGGCATTTTCATTTGCTAATTTTAAGAGTTTATTTATGATTATCTGTACTTGTCCTTTGCTTGTAGACAAGCCAGAGGCAAGGCATGCAATGTGAAGGCCATCGACATACAATGAGTACATAGTGCAAGACGGTGTTACTGCAATAATAGAGATGATCTTCACAAAGAAAAGCGTTGTACTTATTATGCTATGGCACACCATTTACTTAGACAAAAATGCGCGAGAGCGTTGAGCCTAAGCATACCTAAAATTTTTGGTTTGATGAAAAGTCTGAGAAGCAGTTTAGCATCCTGCCGCAGATCCCTATAATTGCCGGGTCTCGCAAGATATCATATATTCATTTGGTCTCATATGCCTTCTTTAGGTCAAACAAGACTGCTAGGCAGTTTTGTTTCTATAGGAATGCTTCGCGTATTGTGTGTTCAGGGCGCACAAGATGATCGGTTCTTGAGTAGCCTTAAATTTCTTGCAACCACACTGGTGAAAACCATGTAAATTATGCGTTTCAATTACGTATGTGAACCTACTGTTTATTAGGATCTCGTATTACTCGTATTTTGCTATGAGCAAAAATAGAACAAAGTTAAAGCGGGCAGCCAACGTTTCGACATGTGCCTTGTCTTTTTCAAGGCAAGTCTTCTTGTCGAAACGTTGGTTCCTACATTTGTTTTGTTGTCGTTTTGGTCATCGCCTTGAATTTTCATCTCCTGTCTTCCCGATGTTTTCCCTCGTAATTTGCTAGGCAACTTGTAAGCGCTATATGCCTATAGCTGCTTGGAGAAGTTGGTAATTTACCTGTTCTCAGAAAAGGAACAATAGTAGCTTTTTTTTCACTCGATAGTTATTCTTTCTGCTTATGAAATCATGTCATAGAAGTGCAGCAAAGCTTCCAGAGGGGCTTGAGGCAGGCGGGCGAGCATTGCGTAGCGAATTCCATGAGGACCCCTGCGGTTTCTGTTATATCTCCAGAAAGCACTCTGCTGGTTTCATGAGGCGTTACCGGTGTATCGTGTGGTTTATCTGTACCTGCCCTTATGAGTAGTTCATGTTCTGTTTTCTGCTAGTTGTTTGCGAATTAAAAAGGATTGTGCCTAATTAGCTGAGCTCGATACGGTGTAAATATGATGCCATAATATGTCAGCTTGTTCTTGCATGGTTTTTTGGGTACCTGGACATGAGGGTGTGGAAGTTGTGCAAAGGGAATAATAACAATTGAACTTTCTGACTTGATCCCCCCTTTTCTTGGATGTGGTTGAGCTACTGATAGACCACATGTACTTTCGTCATGCTGACCTTTTTGTTTCTGTGCGAACGTGCCTTGCCTTGGCATTCGATTGTTTGAAGCAGAGGAGGTTGTTTTGTGTTGGTTACCTTCGGTAGGTACACCACGCTGTGGTGCGCTCGCTGCTCCACCATTACCTCTATCTTTTTCTTACAAGTCCCGATGACTGATGAAGAAACAGAATTATCATTTACTTCAGCAATGTTTATCTCACCAGAGAGCTCCTTTTTGAGGGCAGCTTTGTCTGTGAAAGAGACCAGTTTGCTAGATGCAGTATCCAGCACGCTGGCCTATATGATATTATTGGAAGTGGGGATGGTAATTTCATAACAGCAGGCAAATGGTAGCTGCCATAGGATTTGTTCATGATTTCCAATTAAAAATTTAGGCACCTAGAACACAGTGCGAAATCCAGATGGCTCACACTCCTTGTATCTACGCGTTAGTGTGTAGGAGCGGTGGTATTTCAAAGACATACATCCTTGCCTAAAATATTATCTTCCAGCAATTGTCCTCTAGGGTCAGTTTTGTTACTCCCACATAGTGAGTGTGTTGTGAGCGTTAAAATCACCTGCTATTAAGGAGGCCTCAAGTAGCTGTTACACAATTAGTTCTAGTTTACTGTGTGCGTGGGGTGATGTAGATAGCATAATGCCTTTGATCTAATAAGATCAAATGCCTTAACAGATACCTCTCACGTAGACTGGCACGTGTACCCGATTGAGACGTGGTGCTACCTTTCCAGAGCATGCGCAGGTGATTTTTGTGACTTCTTTCTTTTTTACCCTCAGTGCTTCTTTCAGTTGATAGTCGGCGTTCGTGTTGTCCACTTATATTCTTTTGTGTCCGTGTCTGCCCTTTTCGGGGTCGATCACTTTCGGGAAGTGCGGGTTGTAACAGCAAAAATTCACCGATGTTTATCAGCTATGTTAGCCGCCCATCACAGAGTCCAACTAGGGAACGTATTAAAGACGTTACCCATACATTATATCTCTAGTATAACAGTCCTAAGCAAGTGTGGTGATTCCCATAGGGCTACCCCTTTCCACCAGAAAAATGGGAAGAGAAAGGAAAGCAGAGGAAAATAAAAATCAAAAGTAAGAGAAAAAGACTGAGATAGCAAAGGGGACTGGAAAATGCGACTACCGATTTCCACCAGGGGGGTCAGTCTGGAGGTGCCGTCTATGTGAAGAGCAATTCAAACGGGTGTGTTGCTTCACTTAGGGGCGATGAAGGTACAAACACTCAGCATTCGCTCAACCCTTAGGATGCATTTTCCACGAATTGCAGGAAGTTCCAACTGCCATGTTCTCCGGTGGGTGGTGTCGCAGTGCACCAAACGCCTGCTGACAGAAACGCCCCTGCGGGGCAAGTATCAATTTATTCTGAATTGGCTATTGTGGCATCGTTGGTAATACCTCTGATGACAATGCACGCCGCTCTACCCGTCGAGGAGACTTGCAATTCCTCTTATGAAGACGTATGCTGTAATAGGAATCGGTGTGCTTGCCCGCTGAAAGATATACGTTTTCTTGATGTTTACGAGCATCTCCATTTGTGAGCTGCGTACACTGCACCATTCGTCACTGCTACAAGTGACAACTAGCCTCTCGCGCTGCAAAGTAACATCATAGCGCCGACTACTGCCTTGGCGCCGTTTACGAACCATTATTCTTTCGTATTAGAATAGCCAATAGCACAGCGTGTAACTTCTGTAGTCGTGAGGAAACAATTAAGCTCCTTTTGTGTACCTCGGTTCAATACGACGTTCAATGCCTCTCTCCGGGATGCCATAAATAGGCTTGAATACAGACTGTTTCATCAGTCAGAGATACTGGGACTGCGGCCACACCTGCCACTGGCGCAGTAAGTATTCGTGCGCTATTGCTGTTCTTAGAGTGCACCGCCCAGGGACACCGTTCACAATTCACTACATTTATCTGTTCGGGCACCGTGATCGCCGTCTCCTTCTTTCCTCCTTATTGTTAGATACGCTGTGGAAGTAATAGTGTCCGCGCTTTCTCAAGCATAAAAAATATAGAAGTGACGATGATCAGTGTGGTTGGAGATACTAAAACAGCCTCATAGCATGCTCGCGGAACAGCACAAATTAGCGCACTTTTGACGAGTTGCCGAAATGATTTATGCCTCCCGTCTAGCCGCTGAATTTTCATGTTATTATGGTTGAAAGTTTGCTTATTTGTCAGCCGACACGATATGTGTCATGGGCTACGGATAACCGCTGCCACAAACTAAAAAATTCATGTGTACCGAGAGCTTTCTTTCTTTGTTTTTGTTTTCTGATGACCAGAAATCTTGTTGAAAAACTAATTTTTGCAAAAAGAACTAAATGAATGCAAGGCAAGACATGCAGCGCGAGATCATGCGGCTCAAGAGACTATGTCTATATAAGGCAGGAACAGGTCAGGAATTGGTACTTGACATCATCATTTGTCACTGTGGACTCAAACTATCGCCGTGTAGCTTTACCATACATTACAGCAAAATGCCAAATCATGGTTTTCTGAATATTTTAAAAGAAGCATGACTAAGTAGGCGAGTTCGAAGGAAAGAGGCACGCAACGCAAACGCTCTGTTGTGATCCTCTTCTCTGGGTCCCCGTCTTGTTAGTGCTGCTGCTTGTCAAATAAGAACTTCCACCAAAGCACCCACGTTCTCCTACTGTAGCTTTTTTTGCAGTAGAGACACGCTTTGCATAAAGCTCAGGATGTGATTGTGAGCTGGGTGTTCCGCTACTTTATACTTATGGACGAAGTGATGTCACTGAATTCATTGACCAGTTGCTATACTTTGAGCAATTATTGCAATTTGCATAAAGTTGTAGCGTCGTCCAGAAAACGAACAGCAAATGTTACCGGTTGCATTTCCTACAACAAATATTTTCACTTTTCTCATCTCATCAATAGTAAGTCTCATCTCATCAATAGTCTCATCAATACTAAGGCGCCCAAGTCAACTAATATCACCCTTTTTCTACCCACGAAATAATTTTTACGTGCATGCTATGACGTAAAAAGTTATTTTAATATTAAAGAAATTCTCAGCACACCTTCTTGGATATAGGAATATCAAACATTGCTGTTCTTGGAAGATTCCGAGATGGCATTCTATTATAAGATTGGGTAATTATTTGTTTGGGCTACGATTTTCTTCAAACCAGTGGCGGAGTAAGCTGCGCATCGTGATCACAGGCGAGCTCGCCTCTAACAAATTGGCATTGACAACGGGCGCAGCGGAATCAGTATTGATCGATGTGAATTACACATCCTCACATCGGCGTTCTTGCGTCGCCATCTGTGTGGCAACTGACCCTTAAAAATAAAGCGCGATAGAAGGAGATTAGTTAGACGTGAGAAATTGCAGGTGCTCATCTCAAAAGGTGGCGTTGTGTGAAAGAAATAAGAGTAATGCCATAAAATAGCTCAACGAAGAAGACTGCAGCGACACTTGAGAGACAGGCACAGAAACAGACAAAGATAGCCGTGTTAACAAGAACTGAATAGGTTTGCTGGTTGCACCCCCAGCATGTTACTGCAGATGAATGTCATGATAAGTGAGGTGATACACAAAGGGAACATGACAAGTACGAAACACACAGCACATAACACACCAATATACAATGTGTTGTTGAAACCTACATCTAGCATAAGTGTTTGCTTTGTGTGAACCTTGACAACACTTAAGGTAAACAAATAAAACAGAGGACACGATACATGCAATCTCCTATTTGATTCTCTTTCCTCTCCGAAACAGGGCCTGATGTCCACAATTAATATGCCTTAGTTATCGAACCTTGAGCTAACAAGTGTACACGAACCATGTACTATAGCCGCGTATATAGCCGTGTATAGTACAACGGGTGTGTTGTGCTCTGGGATGGCACTTTTGATCTTCTCCCTTGATGTATTGTGGTCAGCAGTGGGAAACACTCACTGAGAACGCAAAGTGCATAAGTGCATCACTATCCCGCACGCAGAAACTACTCAACCTCCCACCAGCGCAAGCTCCTCTACTCTTTCGGAAGGAAACGTTTGGCTTGTTTATTTCTTCTAAACGGCCTCGGCTTTCCGAGCTTCTAGAAAAGCGCATTTGTCCTCTGGGGTGTTCTCTAACAAACGTTCCTTTTTGTTCAGGCTAACTCTGCATAATTAGGTCGTTGCACTTTCCCTCTTACGGCTGCTGCACATCCTTGTGAGCACCCCCGAACAACGAAATCGCTTCAAGTTGTGTGGCAGTGACGTCGCGTACGCGGGCGCGGTTGCAGGGCTTGTGATCACTGCGCGCGCAAAAACAAGCATTCTTTCAGCTAATTAGTTATCTCGTAACGGTTGTTCCCAGTGAAGCTCCATTTCGACATTAAGAAACGAATGAAAGACCGTATTCCCCAAGAAGGTTCTTAAGCTTCAACGGTTTGTAAACGCGGGTCCCATGGTGTTGGACACGGACATATTACAGAAGGCACCCGAGCAGTGGTAAACCAAACTTACGAGGACAAAATTGCCTAAAGACGACACGAGGTTTTCCTACGACTTCTGCTAAACCAGCTATGAGTGTTATGAACTGGTTGCGTACGACACGTTATCTAATCGCAACTGATGCTCATACTAAAGACTGGACAACTTACAGTGAAACAGCGCATAAATTTGATGAAGGCCATGAGGTACAAAAAAGACCCACGCAATGAGAAATGTCTACTTTGTGCGCCTCCCTTCTACTTCGTCGGATTTCCGCACTGTTCCACTGTACTATGAAGAAGTAACATGCTCACATAGAAACAGTAAAACTACAGGAACAAGTATAAGAATTAAACTGTGGAGAACGACTACAAGGCAATCATGAATGCGGAATATCTGACGGCCACCATGGGGCCCACGACGAAAAATATCCAATCTCGTGCTCAGTGTAGCTTAGGAAAATGTTAAAGGAGCGAAAAGTTTAGCAAAAGCACCAGACCATCATGCACGCGCACTGATTAACTACAACAAGATAGAGATTGGGTGAGCTTGTTTGGACGGCTAATATGAGATCGCGCAAGAAACACGGGACAGTCAGAATACCGGACGCAAAAACTCACATTTCTGTGTGCGGTGTTTTTCTCGTGGCATGTTTCTTGCTGTATTCGAAATTACACGCCTATGAACCTTGTTCGTTGCATAGTTCAATGGATTCTTGGGCACGCTATACAGAATTGCTCCCAATGTTTTCAAATTTTGTCAAAGCCGCTAGTGGTCTACGGAGCCTACAGTCATTCCATGAGCCTCTCATAAATGCTGGCATTCAGCCACATTCATATTGCTGTGCTGAGAACGCAGAAGCAAATGAATAAGATTAGCTTATGAACAAGGCCCAAACTTCGTCACCGTGGAATGTGACAACTACTTATTTGGCATTTGTTGTGAGCTATGGCAGTTGCAACTTGGAAAGGTGACAAACTGTTACGCTGGTTGACGGGCGGAGGCAAGGCCCCTCCCGTAATGAACGAGACAGTCGTTCCAGCCGAAGAACACCGGGTTTATTCACGCTCGGAAATATAAAGAAAAGATAAGGGGAGAGGGAACGTGTGGCAGAAAGAGTGCGCACATGCGCACTGAAGGAAATAGCTTGCTTGTCATGTTCATGGGTTACCGCATTTCTTCACCCTTAGTAACCAAAACGCACGACAGGTTTCTTTGATCGTGTGGAGCGACGTAGCTCCTGAGGTTGCGCTTCTGGTATTCTCTCAGGTGTTTCAGAGGTCCTTGGTTCCTTCAATACCGGGGAACCCGTTTTAGGAAGCCTCGACAGGTCGACGGCTGCTGGGGTCTCATCTGTGGTCCGCTTACGAACTTGATCCAAGTGGCGGCGGACAAACCCGCCCGCAGTCTTAATATCCAGGAGGCGAGCGCCGGAAGTAGTTTCCACAGTGCCTGGGGCCCACTTATCGCCAACGCCGTAATTTCGCACGTACACATAGTCTCCCAGTGCAAAGTTCCAGCTTGAGTCATTCACAGCTTTAGCAGGGCAGGCTCTGGAAGGAAAGACATGTCCAGTCTTGTGCGCAACCGGTAACCTAATAGCATCTCTGAAGGAGAAGGGCCTCCTTGGTGTGGTGCATTTCGATAATTGCACAACAGCCGGGCCAACGACGTTATGATGCAACTGCCTCCTATCTTCTTCAAGCCTTCTTTGACGGTGCGCACGACTTGCTCGGCTAGGCCATTACTCTGGGGGTGATAGGGGGGTGCCCGAATATGCACTATTCCGTTTCGCTTCATAAACTGCTTGAACTCTCATGCTGTGAATGGCGTCCCGTTGCCTGACACGACCGTGCGCGGTATACCGAAACGACTAAATATTGTCCTGAGGGCATTAATGGTACTGTGAGCGTTAGCCTGCGACATGGGAACCGCCTCAATCCACTTTGTGTGTGAATCGACGACCACCAGAATCATTTTCCCTTTGATTGGTCCCGCATAGTCGATATGCAAGCGCGACCACTTTTCGCGCGTATCGGACCAACTTACTGGTTCTTTCGCCTGAGGCATCGGTAATGTTTGCACGCAGTTGTGGCAGGTCGCTGCAATGCGCTCGATGTCGTGGTCTAAGCCGGGCCACCAAAATAAAGACCTGGCTTTTGCCTTCATAGCGGACACGCCTTGGTGGGCTGCATGTAGTAGCTTTAGCAGCTTCCCTCGTGCATTTGTCGGCACTACAAGGCGATGACCCCAGTAGAGCACTTCTTCAGTAACAGACAGCTCATGCCGCTTTTTGTAGAACTCTGCCATCTCTTTCGTTTCTATGTCAAAACTGCGCGGCCAACCTTCCCGTGTGTACTTGCGTACCTGTGAGAGTTCCTCATCAGCGACGGCGAGTGCTTTGAGTTCCTTTAACGGCATGGCAGGCTGATCCCACTGGTCCAGGGTCAGTACAATTTGGGCGTCATCCTCCTGATCCGCTTCGTCCTTGCAGAACCTTGGTGTTGCTCCGTCCTTTATATGCAGCCGTGCGGGTGGCCCTTTGATGAGTCCCAAGCCCTCCGTGAAAAGGTCAGAGTACTGCTCCATCACGGGTGCAGCTCCTTGGCTCTCCAGCTTCACTTCGGTTGACTGCGACGTGATCTGAAGAAGCGGCGCCCCTTTTATTTCGAGTTTCTGCAGTAAATCACGGCCACAAAGGCTAGGGCCTTCGCAGTTCAACACTACGAGATTGCAGTCAACTGTCGCAGACTTATAGGAAGCTTGCATTTGCAGAACGCCCAGCACTGGTAGCTTTCCAAAGTAACACGAAAGGGTTAGCGCAGCCTCACAAAACGGCCGCCACTTATGACGATGAGCTTCGTATATTGCTTTAGGCACCACGCAGACAGGCGAACCGGTGTCGATTATCATTTTCAGCGGAATTCCATTCCACGTGACAAGTTTCTGTATGGGCGGAACCAGACATTCATTACTTTTTACTGACCATATTTGCAATGCATTGCTGCCGCTGTCTTCATCATCATCATCATCATCATCATCAGCCTGATTACGCCCACTGCAGGGCAAAGGCCTCTCCCATACTTCTCCAACTACCCCGGTCATGTACTAATTGTGGCCATGTTGACCCTCCAAACTTCCTAATCTCATCTGCCCACCTAACTTTCTGTCGCCCCCTGCTACGCTTCCCTTCCCTCGGAATCCAGTCCGTAACCCTTAATGACCATCGGTTATCATCCCTCCTCATTACATGTCCTGCCCATGCCCATTTCTTTTTCTTGATTTCAACTAAGATGTCATTAACGCGCGTTTGTTCCCTCACCCAATCTGCTCTTTTCTTATCCCTTAACGTTACGCCTATCATTTTTCTTTCCATAGCTCGTTGCGTCGTCCTCAATTTAAGTAGAACCCTTTTCGTAAGCCTCCAGGTTTCTGCCCCGTACGTGAGTACTGGTAAGACACAGCTGTTATACACTTTTCTCTTGAGGGATAATGGCAACCTGCTGTTCATGATCTGCGAATGCCTGCCAAACGCACCCCAGCCTATTCTTATTCTTCTGATTATTTCACTCTCATGATCTGGATCAGCAGTCACTACCTGTCCTAAGTAGATGTATTCTCTTACCACTTCCAGTGCCTCGCTACCTATCGTAAACTGCTGTTCCCTTCCGAGACTGTTAAACATTACTTTAGTTTTCTGCAGATTCATTTTTAGTCCCACCCTTCTGCTCTGCCTCTCCAGATCAGTGAGCATGCATTGCAGTTGGTCCCCTGAGTTACTAAGCAAGGCAATATCATCAGCGAAGCGCAAGTTACTAAGGTATTCTCCATTTACTCTTATCCCCAATTCTTCCCAATCCAGGTCTCTGAATACCTCCTGTAAACACGCTGTGAATAGCATTGGAGAGATCGTATCTCCCTGCCTGACGCCTCTCTTTATTGGGATTTTGTTGCTTTCTTTATGGAGGAGTACAGTGGCTGTGGAGCCGCTATAGATATCTTTCAGTATTTTTACATACGGCTCGTCTACACCCTGATTCCGCAATGCCTCCATGACTGCTGAGGTTTCGACTGAATCAAACGCTTTCTCGTAATCAATGAAAGCTATATATAATGGTTGGTTATATTCCGCACATTTCTCTATCACCTGATTGATAGTGTGAATATGATCTATTGTTGAGTAGCCTTTACGGAATCCTGCCTGGTCCTTTGGTTGACGGAAGTCTAAGGTGTTCCGGATTCTATTTGCAATTACCTTAGTAAATACTTTGTAGGCAACGGACAGTAAGCTGATCGGTCTATAATTTTTCAAGTCTTTGGCGTCGCCTTTCTTATGGATTAGGATTATGTTAGCGTTCTTCCAAGATTCGGGTACGCTCGAGGTCTTGAGGCATTGCGTATAGAGGCTGGCCAGTTTTTCTAGAACAATCTGCCCACCATCCTTCAGCAAATCTGCTGTTACCTGATCCTCCCCAGCTGCCTTCCCCCTTTGCATAGCTCCCAAGGCTTTCTTTACTTCTTCCGGCGTTACTTCTGGGATATCGAATTCCTCTAGATTATTCTCTCTTCCATTATCATCGTGGGTGCCACTCGTACTGTATAAATCTCTATAGAACTCCTCAGCCACTTGAACTATCTCATCCATATTAGTAATGATATTGCCGGCTTTGTCTCTTAGCGCATACATCTGATTCTTGCCAATTCCTAGTTTCTTCTTCACTGCTTTTAGGCTTCCTCCGTTCCTGAGAGCTTGTTCAATTCTATCCATGTTATACTTCCTTATGTCAGCTGTCTTACGCTTGTTGATTAACTTCGAAAGTTCTGCCAGTTCTATTCTAGCTGTAGGGTTAGAGGCTTTCATACATTGGCGTTTCTTGATCAGATCTTTCGTCTCCTGCGATAGCTTACTGGTATCCTGTCTAACGGAGTTACCACCGACTTCTATTGCACACTCCTTAATGATGCCCACAAGATTGTCGTTCATTGCTTCAACACTAAGATCCTCTTCGTGGCTTAAAGCCGAATACCTGTTCTGTAGCTTGATCTGGAATTCCTCTATTTTCCCTCTTAGCGCTAACTCATTGATCGGCTTCTTATGTACCAGTTTCCTCCGTTCCCTCCTCAGGTCTAGGCTAATTCGAGTTCTTACCATCCTGTGGTCACTGCAGCGCACCTTACCGAGCACGTCCACATCTTGTATGATGCCAGGGTTAGCGCAGAGTATGAAATCTATTTCATTTCTAGTCTCGCCGTTCGGGCTCCTCCATGTCCACTTTCGGTTATTCCGCTTGCGGAAGAAGGTATTCATTATCCTCATATTATTATGTTCTGCAAACGCTACTAATACCTCCCCCCTGCTATTCCTAGTGCCTATGCCATATTCCCCCACTGCCGTGTCTCCAGCATGCTTCTTGCCTACCTTGGCATTGAAATCGCCCATCAGTATAGTGTATTTTGTTTTCACTCTACCCATCGCCGATTCCACGTCTTCGTAGAAGCTTTCGACTTCCTGGTCATCATGACTGGATGTAGGGGCGTAGACCTGTACAACCTTCATTTTGTACCTCTTATTAAGTTTCACAAGACATGCCACCCTCTCGTTAATGCTATAGAATTCCTGTATGTTACCAGCTATATTCTTATTAATCAGGAATCCGACTCCTAGTTCTCGTCTCTCCGCTAAGCCCCGGTAGCACAGGACGTGCCCGCTCCTTAACACTGTATATGCTTCCTTTGGCCTCCTAACTTCACTGAGCCCTATTATATCCCATTTACTGCCCTCTAATTCTTCCAATAGCACTGCTAGACTCGCCTCACTAGATAATGTTCTTGCGTTAAACGTTGCCAGGTTCATATTCCAATGGCGGCCTGTCCGGAGCCAGGGATTCTTAGCACCCTCTGCAGCGTCGCAGGTCTGACCGCCGCCGTGGTCAGTTGCTTCGCAGCTGCTGGGGACTGAGGGCCGGGGTTTGATTGTTGTGTTCATATAGGAGGTTGTGGCCAAGTACTGCACCAGGGTGGCCAATCCTGCTCTGGTGAGGGAGTGTGTTACCGGTTCTGGTCACCGGCATCAGGCCACACTCCAGGCCTGTTTATGCAATTTTATCAATACGCGGATTTTTTTTTTTTTTTTAATCCGGTGGAAAATTGCGCGGCACCGGGATTCGAACCACGGACCTCTTGCACGCGAGGCGGGTGTTCTACCTCTACGCCACCGCTGCACCGCTGTCTTCAATGTCAGCTGAACATTCGGTTATCGCCAAGGTTCGATGGGCGGGAACGGTTTGCGAGCATACTCGCACCAAGTGACCTTGTCGCCCGCATTTGTAACACCAGCGCCTTCGCAGCGAGCACGCAATGGCTTCATGCCCTTGTCTGCCATAGCAGCTACATTGTTGGACTGACATACTCGGTTCATTCCTTGATATTGCGGGTTCCCCTTTCCGCTGAAAGTTGAGCCCATCGATGGCGTCACCTTGACTGCTTATCTGTTGCGAACCTAGCTCTGCGCTTTCTGCTGCTAGAGCAAGTGCTTCGGCTTCCGCAAGAGTCAAATCCTTCTTGGCTAGTAGCTGTTTCTGCAAGTTTTTGGACCGCACTCCGCAAACGATGCGATCCCTCAGCATTCGCTGCAACATCGAAGAGAAATTGCAGTTATGGGCTATTCTACGAATCTCTACGATAAACGCCTGCATAGACTCCTTCTTGTTGGCTTCGATGGAAGAACTTGAAACTTTCCGATATCTCGTTAGGAGATGGATCATAGTGCTCATTCAAGGTTGAAACGACTTCTTCATAGCTTAGCGAGCTCGGTTTTCTAGGTGCTACTCTACCACAAAGAATCTCCACGGTCCTAGATCCTAAAGCCGCAACCAACAAGGCTCTCGGCGTCGTCTGTAACCTCGTTTGCTTCAAAGTAAGCGTCGACTTTTACGAGATATGCGTTCCAATTATCTGTGTCCTCTATAAAATCCGGAAGCTTGAGGGCCATGGTCGCGGCTGGGCTGATGGGCGTCCTCGTGTCGTGGCTGGTGCCCGGTCGCTGTTGCGTATCCGTGGGGGTTCTCGTCGCCACTGTTACGCTGGTTGACGGGCGGAGGCAAGGCCCCTCCCGTAGTGAACGAGACAGTCGTTCCAGCCGAAGAACACCGGGTTTATTTACGCTCGGAAATATAAAGAAAAGATAAGGGGAGAGGGAACGTGTGGCAGAAAGAGTGCGCACATGCGTACTGACGGAAATAGCTTGCTTGTCATGTTCATGGGTTACCGCACAAACGCTGTGTCTTCGACATAGGTTGCTAGTCTCAGACATGCGTGACGGAACAGATAAGAGCCGTTATGTCAATTTTCCCTTAGCCCCCGGGAAAAATGGCAAAATAAACTTCATCTGATTAACCTCTATTCCTTCCCTCAGTTTCTACATATATATATATTGTGAGACTAGGTTTAGGCAGCCAGTCTCTTCTTTATTCTCTCGAGTGAGAGCCCCACCACCAGGCCCCAAAACGCTGATGATGAGTATGTACAGGTGAGAATATGAAGGGTATGAATAATGCTCACACTAATTTCCCGGCACGCGCAAGCGGCCAGCCAGGCCGCGACTTAGCCAGGAGGGGAATGCGGAAGGAAGGGTTTTAGGTGCGAAACGTGAATGATCTCCGAACCACGACAACGATGGTCGGAAGAAACGTCTACGGGAGTAACGCGATAGTTCACGGGGGATGTTTGTTCGTTAATAATATAGGGTCCAAGAAAGCGGCATTCAAACTTCTCGCACAAACCGGGTGTACGAATGGGCGTCCAAAGGAGCACTTCCTCTCCAGGACGAAAGGAGACGTCGCGACGAGAGATGTCGTAACGTTGCTTGCGATCTAGCTGACTGACTTCTGTGTTGAAGCGAGCACGTTGACGGCATTCCTCAAGTCTCGAGACGAACTGTTCGGGTATACTGGCCGAGGTGTTGGTTGGGGCATTGAAGAAAGCGGCGTCGATGGTGAATGTCGGTGAACGGCCGTAAACTAGGTAGAAAGGTGAGTATCCCGTAGTTCGTTGGATAGCGGTGTTGTGAGCAAAAGTCACGAAAGGTAATAGTTTGTCCCAATTGTCGTGGTTTGGCCCGATATACATTGATATCATATCTATTAGTGTGCGATGAAATCGCTCGGTTAAGCCATTTGTTTGTGGGTGATATGCGGATGTTGTCTTATGAACTGTGCCACAAGCTCCGAGTACTTCTGCTAGCATTGTTGACATGAAAGTCTTGCCGCGGTCGCTTAACAGTACACGAGGTGCACCATGGCGCAGCACAATGGCATCTAGAAAGAAGGTGGCAACGTCGCAGGCCGAACTAGAGCGTAGAGGAGCGGTCTCTGCGTAACGTGTGAGCTGGTCAACAGCTGTCACGACCCATCGATGACCCGCTGGCGTTATGGGCAGAGGGCCGACTAGGTCTATCCCAACGATAGCAAACGGTGTCTCGGGACATGGAATGGGCTGTAAAAGCCCAGCAGGAGGCGAAGTCGGTCGTTTCCGCCGTTGACACTGAACGCAAGAAGCGACGTACTTGGCCACAAAGGTAGACATGCCTGGCCAAAAGAAACGGCTCCTAACGCGGTGGTATGTTTTGTGGAATCCCAAATGGCCAGCAGATGGGTCGTCGTGCAAGGCTTCAAGGACTTGTGTGCGCATCGAACGTGGAAGAATAGGTACCCAGCGGTGTCCGTCGGAGTTGTATATGTAGCGGTACAGCACATCGTTGTCAAGCTTAAATAGTAGCAGTTGTCGACGTAATCTGGCATTTGGTGCAGATGTAGTTCCGCACAGGCGTTGGATGATGCTGTTGCAGTAGGGGTCAGAACGTTGACACGAGGCGAGGTGAGTGACGCGATTGGAAGATAACGTGTCAGTAACCGATAGAGGTAATAACGGTAATAACGGGAGTGACGACTTAGTCTCATCATCAAGTGGCGAGCAATGGGGAGGTGTAATTGAAGCTAATAGTGGCAGCGGGCAGCGAGAGAGAGCGTCGGCATCTTGATGCTTTTCCCAGACTTGTAGACAACGTCAAAATCGTACTCTTGTAAGCGTACCACCCAGCTACCAAGTCGTCCGGACAAATTTTTGATTGACGACAACCAGCATAAGGCGTGGTGGTCAGTTATGACCGTGAAATGGCGTCCGTAAAGATATGGTCGAAATTTTTGGATCGCCCAAACTACTGCGAGACATTCCTGTTCTGTGATCGAGTAATTCTTTTCGGCAGGTGTTAGTGCGCGACTGGCATTGGCAACAACTCTCTCTCGTGAGGTGGTATCACGCTGTAAAAGTACAGCACCGATCCCATGGCCACTAGCGTCGGTGTGCAAGCAAGTTGGTGCGTTCTCATCGAAGTGACAGAGGACAGGGTCGGTGGTTAATGCCTGCTTGAGGGCTTGAAAAGAAAGTTCGCATTCATCTGTCCAAGGGAAAGCAGTGCCCGACGTGAGCAACTTTTGGAGCGGCGACGCCACGGCCGCAAAATGACTGATGAAGCGGCGGAAGTAGGATGCCAGGCCCAAGAAACTTCTTAACTGCTTTTGATTTTCAGGACGAGGGAAGCGAAGCACGGCAGCAACCTTTTCGGGATGTGGTCGAACGCCATCTTTGCTGATAAGATGGCCCAACACTTTGATGTTCTTTCTGGCAAAATGGCATTTCTTTGTGTTGAGTTGGAGTCCAGCGTTGGAAATGCATGTGAAAACTTTGTCCAAGCGCTGAAGGTGCTGACGAAAAGTTGTAGAAAAAATAACGATGTCATCTAAATAGCACAGACAGGTCTTCCACTTAAGGCCACGTAAAACTGTGTCGATCATGCGTTCAAATGTTGCAGGGGCATTACATAAACCAAATGGCATGACGTTGAACTCATAAAGTCCGTCTGGTGTGGCAAAGGCTGTCTTGTCCTTGTCCGCTTCGTGCATGGGGATTTGCCAGTATCCGGATCGGAGGTCTAGACTAGAGAAATATTCTGCACCCTGGAGGGAGTCAATAGCATCGTCAATTCTTGGCATCGGATATACGTCTTTGCGCGTGATCTTATTAAGGGCTCGATAATCGACGCAGAATCGTACAGAGCCGTCTTTTTTGCGAACCAGCACGACAGGAGACGACCAAGAACTGGAGGATGGCCGAATGATGTCTCTTTTTAGCATGTCATCAACGTTATCCGCTATGATTTTCCGTTCTGCGGAAGACACGCGATACGGGCGGCGGCGGACAACCGAACTGCCTTCGGTTTCGATGCGATGTACTGCGACGGAAGTGCGCCCCAGAAGCTTGGAGTGGACGTCAAATAAGGCTCTGTGTTTGTGCAGGAGTGCCAGAAGGTCTTCTTTCTGCGCAGCGGTCAAATCGGGATTTATCGCGGCCGTTAAAGCAGCGGCAGCAGTGTGATAATCAGTTGTGGTAGACAAAGGTGGTGATTCGGTGTGAAGCGGTACCAGCGAAAGAGGTTCGGTGTCAGTAAAGCATGTCACAGTAGAGCCCTGGGAGAGCACAACTTGCGAAGAAGTAGGGTTATGAACAGCGACTAACGCTCTACCGCCCTGAAACCGAACTAGGCTAGGAGTAAGGCTAAGCCCACCAGAAATGCAGTAACCGCTTGGTGCAAGGAACACATCACCATTAATAATAGTGTCGGAAGTCAGCGTCAGAATATGCTCATTGCCCGCGGGAATGAAACAGTCGGTAGACGTGACAAAACGCAGGCTATGATCATTGACAGCGGATGAAGATTCAGTGTCTGTCATATGAATAGTTCGCTGACGGCAAGAGATGAAAGCTGAGGCGGAGGACAGGAAGTTCCATCCCAAAATCATCGCGTACGTGCACGAAGATAGCACGACGAAGTGAATGTGGTGGAGGATGCCATCAATGAAAACGCGCGCAGTGCAAACACTGGAGGGCTGAACAAGACCGGCATTAGCACAACGAAGGGGAGGGCCATTATACGGTGTCTTCATTTTTCGCAATCGAGAACACAAGTCAGCACTAATAACGGAAAGCGATGCACCTGTGTCAACCAAGGCTTCGATTCGGACACCTTCAACACACACCAGAAGTACATTTGACGGGCGCTCCGGAGGAGTTTCACGTTGTCCAAAAGATGCAGCTTTCCCTCCTGAAGCTGCACCATTTAGTTTTCCGGGCGGTGATCGGGGGACGAAGTAGCCGGTCGTAGAGGGGAAGAGCGCCGCATCGGTGATGGAGAGCGACGACGCGGGAAACGCAATGAACCGGCAGTGTTGAAGTCCTGTGGAGATGGGGAACGTCGTGGATAATAATCGTAGTCAGAACGCCGACGTCGTGGTACAGGGCCAGAAAACTGATCCCTTTCAAAGCCGTCATAGCCACGTCTTTCATCTTGCTGACGGCGTCGGCAAAACCTGGAAATGTGGCCACGGATGCCGCAGTAGTAGCAAACCGGTCGAGGTGGGCTCCATGCGTTATAAGACGGAACAGGCGATGGTCTTGCAGTGATAGGATTCAGGGACATGTGCGGTGCAGGTTCCTGTTGTGGTGGCTGTTGGGAGGGTGGCGCTATAGAGGCAACCTGAGCGTACGTTGGCGTATGGATAGGGTGCGGGCTCGTGATTTGCGGGCAGGTCACGGCAGCTATCTCTTCCCTCACGATATGGCGTAGGCCGCCACCAGGGAGCGTCAGATGGACCTCAGGACGGTTTGACGAAGCTTGGGCGTGCAGTTCCTCACGGACGATGGAGCGAATCAAAGCACGTAGCTCGCTGTCGTTGGACGCCTGGAAATCAGATGTGTCAGGGCGTAAGCGGAGCATATGAAGGTCATCGAGACGCTGACACGTAGTGATGATGTCGGCGACGGTAGTGGGATTCAGCACTACAAGAGCATTGAATGCCGCAGTCCCAATACCCTTGAGCAGGTGGCGTACACGGTCACTCTCTGCCATCGAGGTGTTCACGCGGCGGCAGAGGGCGAGGACGTCCTCTATGTACGAAGTGTAGGACTCGCCTGAGTGCTGTACACGCTCAGCAAGCTTCTTCTTAGCGATATCGGAGCGGACAGACGAGTTCGCGAAAATCTGGCGTAGATGGTGTTTAAAGATGCTCCAGTTGACCAAATCGAGCTCATGATTGGAAAACCAAGTTTTCGCAACTCCGGTTAGGTAGAAGGCGACGTGAGCAAGTTTTGCTGATTCGTTCCAGTGGTTAAAGTCACTCACGCGCTCGTATAGCTCCAACCAGTCTTCAACGTCGTCGCCTGGAAGCCCAGCAAATACCGGTGGATCCTTCTGAGGGGTGGTGACTGTCCAAGAAGGAGTTCCCGCAGGAGTAGGCAAGGTGGATGTCGTGGTACTGGTCTGCTGGTCTTGCGACATGGTTGAGTGCAGTTGGTAGAGGCGGCGACCCGAGCGGAGCTCCAGGGATGTAGCGTAGGTGAGTCTGGAGAGAGACCTGGAGCGAGAGGGCGAAGGAACCGGACAGCACACTCCACCACTTGTGAGACGAGGTTTAGGCAGCCAGTCTCTTCTTTATGCTCTCGAGTGAGAGCCCCACCACCAGGCCCCAAAACGCTGATGATGAGTATGTACAGGTGAGAATATGAAGCGTATGAATAATGCTCACAATATATATATATATATATATATATGTATATATCAGATGGAAAATGGGAAATGCAGTAATATATTGTTCATGAAAAGAAGCTGTCCAACATGCTCGAGGCGCTGAACATGACGTTTCTGAAGAAAAAAAAGAACAAATTACGGCGCAGCGTATCTCACGATCCCTATCGACAGTAATCGCAATAGCGCTCGAGCAATCTCGCGACACACTATATTCACACAGTCATTTCTTTGCCAGCTGTAGTGATAATTCTGAGACTTTCGTTGCTTCCGATATATGCTAAAATACTGCGAGACCCTCCAGCTTGGCTACAGCACTCGCATGCCAAGGTCTCCCAAGAGCTTGGAATTAGACGAGGACTGTATGACGCCCACACACTGAGGATAGAATGACGAAGAAGGAATGATATCGATCGAATGAGAAAAGTCAGTAATAACGACGACATGGCAACAATGAGATGGTCTTTTTTAAATTATGACGATGGTACAATGACGGCAACAGCCTGAGGACAATTAACATGCAACTGTATGACAATGATGACGTGACAACGACGGTATGACGACAACCAGATAAATAAGCGGGAATGAAGATGATGTCACGAGCAAAATAGCATGACGACGACGGTATGACAACGGATGCATGATAGTGTCTGTGGGACAATGACGCAGCAACAACGAGGTCATAACAAGGACGGCATAATCATGATTGAATGACGACATTACAATTACGATATGATGACGAACAAGGAATGACGTCGGTGGATCGACGAAGGTGGTATCATGACGACAATGAGACGATGGTACTCAAGTGATAACTACGGTGAAAAGACGGCCCCACGATGATAGGATGACGTTAACGGTATGATGAAGGCGTCATGACGACAGTCGGATGCAGAAGTTACGATGAACACGATGGAACGACCATATCGGCATCCCAACGACAGTATGACAACGAATGCATGACTACGAGTGTGTGACGACGCGATAGAGGGACCACGGCATGAAGACAATGGGACGACGACAAGTGTATGGTCACATTTGCGTGACGATAACTGTTTCATCAAACCCTTATAATGAAGCCGGTAAGACGAGAGCCGGATGAAAAAGGTGTCTTGACAATGATGACATTAGTACTTGGGCATGTCCACGACAGTGGGACAATGGAGGCCTGAAGCGCCTGTCTGACGATGGCGGTATGACAAGGGCGGCATAATCACGATTGAATGAGGGCTGTACAATGGAAATTCAATCATGAATGCGCATTCACATTGATAGAACGACAAACGCAATGTGAGAATGACGGCAGGAAGGCAATGGGATAACGAAATTAAATTGATGACAATGATAAATCTACGCCGTTACGACGACTGTCTGACGACGATAGCATTACGACGGCATGACGAATCTCGACTATAAAGCCATAATGACGAAGAGACTGGCGGCATCACAACCCAGAACACATATTATTCGGCAAGCTTATTGGTAAATTCAACCACGGGGTTGGAGTTGCAGGCGTGACGACGCGCCCGATATTTGCCGATAGCAACGCAATTATGCGTTTCACTTCTCTACGTCTACAGGATGGTAAAAGAATAGAGAAACACCATGAAAGCGGCAACCATACAGTTGCTTGCGTCCGAGTTTAATCGCAAAGTCCGAAAACCCAACAAGGAACCTTTACTTGTATCAATTTGCTTCTACACACTGCGGCCGCCAGGTGACTGACATCGGCGACAACAGAGTTGCGTTGTCGTTGTCGATTGCAAAAGAATCGAAAATAAAACTATCAGTCACAATATATAGCTCCAGACAGGGCCTGTATTCGCAAGATTAGAAGGCTGGCGACCTGTGGCAACGCCTACTCTTACAAAACAATTTTTTTGGAAGAAAAAGTATGCGACATGTTCGGAAATAAAGTCTGTGGTTTTATAGGCATGAACAAAATTCTGACAAGGACACATGCCGTAGTGGGGTACTCGAAATAATTTTAACGACCTGGAGTTATTTATCGTGCACCGAAATGCAAGTGCGCGAGCGTACTTGCATTTTAACCCCGTATAAACGCGCCTGCTGCGTCATCGAGCTCTGTGATCTCGAGGTCTACAGTGATACGCCAGAACCACTTAGCTGCCGTGGCGGGTGGGACTGTTGGGAGGATGCATGCATTGTTTTAAAGCGAAAGCCTTACTGGCGGCGAGCTTGCGATTTCGCCACGGCCTTGCTCCGAGGAGGCACATGACGTCACACCGCGTACCTCGACGTTGACCTCGGCTTCGCTCGCTTCGCCAGCAGCGTCGCATGCCTGATAACATGTCGGATGATTGAAAAGGAGAGGTTGCGTGCGCGGCAAATACAGTTGAGGCGGCTGTATCATCATCATCATCATCATCATCATCAGCCTGGTTACGCCTACTGCAGGGCAACGGCCTCTCCCATACTTCTGCAACAACCCCGGTCATGTACTGATTGTGGCTATGTCGTCACTGCTAACTTCTTAATCTCATCCGCCCACCCAACTTTCTACCGCCCCTTGCTACGCTTACCTTCCCTTAGAACCCAGTCCGTAACCCTTAATGACCATCGGTTATCTTCCCTCCTCATTACATGTCCTGTCCATGACCATTTCTTTTTCTTGATTTCAAGTAAGATGTCAATAAATTAGGTTTGTTCCCTCACCCAATCTGCTCTTTTCTTATCCCTTGACGTTACACCCGTCATTATTCTTTCCATAGGTCATTGCGTTGTCCTCAATTTAAGTAGAACCCTTTTCGTAAGCCTCCAGGTTTCTGCCCCGTACGTGAGTACTGGTAAGACACAGCTATTATACACTTTCCTCTTGAAGGATAATGGCAACCTGCTGTTCATGATCTCACAATGCCTGCCAAACGCACCCCAGCCCATTCTTATTATTCTTATTATTTCAGTCTCATGATCCGGATCCGCCGTCACTACCTGCCCTAAGTAGATGTATTCCCTTACCACTTCCAGTGCCTCGCTACCTCTTGTAAATTGCTGTTCTCTTCCGAGACTGTTAAACATTATTTTGCTGCAGATTAATTTTTAGACCCACCCTTCTGCTCTGCCTCTCCAGGTCAGTGAGCATATCTTCCAATTGGTCCACTGAGTTACTAAGCAAGGCAATATCATCAGCGAATCTCAAGTTACTAAGGTATTCTCCATTAACTTTTATCCCCAATTCTTCCCAATCCAGGTTTCTGAATACCTCCTGTAAACACGCTGTGAATAGCATTAGAGAGATCGCATCTCCCTGCCTGACGCCTTTCTTTATTGGAATTTTGTTGCTTTCTTTATGGAGGACTACGGTGGCTGTGGAGCCGCTATAGATATCTTTCAGTATTTTTACATACGGCTCGTCTACACTCTGATTCCGCAATGCCTCGATGACTGCTGAGGTTTCGACTGAATCAAACGCTTTCTCGTAATCAATGTAAGCTATATATAAGGGTTGGTTATATTCCGCACATTTCTCTATCACCTGATTGTTAGTGTGAATATGGTCTATTGTTGAGTGGCCTTTACGGAATGCTGCTTGGTCCTTTGGTCGACAGATGTCTAAGGTGTTCCTGATTCTATTTGCGATTACCCTAGTACATACTTTGTAGGCAACGGACAGTAAGCTGATCGGTCTATAATTTTTCAAGTCTTTGGCGTCCCCTTTCTTATGGATTAGGTGGCAGTACGGGCGGCGACAATTCTGATAAGCAGGAGGAGGCCTGGTAACGACATCTGAACAAGATGAAGAGGAAGCGAATCGCCCAGGAAACAGACGAACAGCGCGTCAAATGACTGGCTAAGCGCCGCAACATAGCTAGACAACCAGACTAACCTGGACTTGCAATCAAAATTAACCAAGGCTAACCATGGCCTTAGCTTTTGCTACGTATATCCTGGCATAACTGAGCTAATCCACTGCCAATTTTTATAACTGCTTCTGCAGGATTTTTTGTTATGGCAGACAGCAGAGCCCCGACTCGCACTATTGCATAGAAAGTTAAAAATGAAAAGATATGATATTCACCTAATGGCTTGTCAGCTAAAAGCGTCGCAGGGAAAGAGAAGATTCAAATGCTGAAATAATTCTCGCACTAATCTAGCGCATTACCGGCTGTCTATTTAGATATGGACAAGCGTGCGGGCAAAACGCATTAACGAGACAGCGTTACGGGCCCCGTCCCGCCGAAAATCCGAGGTCGGCGTCCCGCATCCGGCACCCATCGTCGCACTTCGTTTCGGTTTGCGATTATTGCGATTTTTTTTTAACCAGCCATACCCAGGCCCTCCATATGCCGCAAGCAAGCTACTGAACTAATCTAATTTTTTAAGCTAAAATACCCGAAAAATTGCAGAGTAGGACTTCCACACAACCTACACATATGGCGTCGTCGGATTTTAATTTGACTATACAATCAGACATAGTTCCGTTATGCGAAAAGCCAAAGTAAACCACTTTTCCAGCGTTTCTGCATGCATAGACCGGACACGGCATCTCTCATTCGCGCGCGCCGGCACACGAGAGTCTTGCGTCGCCCGCAATCCGGGCAACGCAAGTGCCTGCGTTTCTAACAGAAATCCCGCCTTCGTCATAGCGTTCACGGCCAGCGTTTCCCGGCAAACATTACGGTTACATACGCTCCACTTGTCGGGAAGCACGAGAGAGAAGCAGTCGGGCATCTTTATATGTTATCGCGTTCCACTCTTACAGGAGGAGCTTAAGCGTCCCCCATCTTTGTTCGCTATTACAGCAGCTATATGAAGATTGAACTTCGAATGACAATATTTCTGGAGGTATTGACAATTTTACAGATATCTCTTATCCTGGATTGCTTCACTCGCGACTCCTAAATTTTTAGATGACAATTTATGAGGGAATTATTCGGCATCGATTTATAAAGAGTAATATATCGTAGTAATGTACCTCTTCCGTTGCTATAGCTTATCAGCCTGAATCATCAAGAATAACACAGGAAACCTTTTTCCTCGCTAAAGCTGCATGCTTATAGGCCTTGTGAACACAGACAGGTTGTGTCAGCAAATGCATCACACAATTAGTTCTCATCACAAACGTTGCGAAGTGTTTGGATTATAGTTAATCTCCTTGTCTTGTAAGATGTCATTTTTGTCCCCTCTTTTGAGCTTTAGAGTAAGGATCCTTTTGGCACGAATTCCCCTCATAATCGTGCCTATGACGGTTTTTCACTACATCCTCTAGGAGTCATCGAAATTTCAAATGCATGTCCATCTTACCTCTTGCAAATAATATGCCGATTTTTTATGTATGTTGTAGGTGGTGCGAATATATCATTATTAGCTTCACAAACTCGCTATCACCACCATAATTTAGACAGAAATGCACTGAAGTTACAAATGTGGGCACGCGCTGGGAAACAATGGATAAAATCATGTTTGTGTGTAGACTCGCACCAAAACAAAATAAAATGAAATGAGAAAACTTGGGTGTTGGACTGGTGCGACAAATTTACTTTTGATGCGAAAGCATCAAATGGCCCATTGAGCAAAAAATCCAGCGTCTGTGGCAGTGAAACGGCTCCCAAATTCCCGTTGGCTGCCACTCCACGTCATGTGTGCTCCTCGACGGAGAAGAGAGCACGAGTGGGAACACCTGCTACCGCGCCAGGTGTTGCGTGAGGGGAGATGGCATTGCCGCGATGCGACTTCACCTTCGGTCTCACTCCGGAAGCCTGTGCTGTCAGCGCATTCGTAGACCGCGCAAGCTACCACCTGCGTTCCGTATTCGCCTCGGTAATCACTATAACAAAATTATTGTGTTAAAAAAATAACAAATTTCAAAGGAAAAACTTTGGCGGTAGTGAGTTTTGAACTTAAGACGCTGTACTCAGAATCTGAGTGGTTTATCCACTGGACTGAACCTGACCAAGCCTCTGAACGCGCCCGCTTGCTCGTGAGGAGTTCATAACTCGCAGGACCGCTCAGCGGCGTTCAATTGGACTAAACGCTTTCGCATTCACAGTTCAACAGAAGTGCTTAGGTGCCTTCGGATTTTCTTATTTTCTCATGTCTATTTCGCCATTCAGGCAGCTTTACATCTACGTGCGCAGGGATTCCCACTTCGGAAAGCGCACTGAGATTCTCACGACTGTCTGAAAGCGTGAAGGCGTACACTCTTCAACTGAGTGCCAGTCTAGCCGCTCGTTCTCGATTAGCTTGGCGGTCGCCAAGTGGGCACGCTGATGGCCAGAAGAGGCGCGCTCTTCTAGCTGGCGGACAGACAAAAAACCATCTACAGGAGTTCTATACAAAACTAATGGGCCCTAGTCCTCTTCTTCCAATGGTAGGCTGGGTATCACTGGCGCAGACACTCTTTTTTTCCCCTGTACCTCTGGCTCCTGCTTGTCGTTGTCTCCTTCTGCTAACACAGACTTATACACGTCGGCTTGCAGCCTAACGTGGACCACTTTTTGCTTCGTGTCTGGCGTAATGCTTGCTTGCTGAGTGCCAGTCTAGCGTAGCTTGACAGGTAGGCAAGCTTAGCAGAGAAAGGCGAATAGTATGTATCGATCTAATATCCTAGGCTGGCATCCCAACTGGTGAAAATACGCCTTGGTTTCGCACGAACGCGCCTTAGTCTCGGCCTCATACCGCCTTCTGGCACATCGGAGTAAGATAAGAAGCCTTGAGTGTACCGTTGTCCAATATTGTATTGAAGCACCTCTCTAGTGCTTCTATACACATGTAGCGCCCTCCCTTGCGCTGCGCCTACAACCCGTGCGCTCGCACCTGCGACAGAAGAAAATAAACCCGGCGCCTGGCTGTGGCACCGGAACCCACGGCTGGTGGTTCCAGTCTGGCATCGATTTGGGTCAGCTGTCTCCTTCGCTCCTGAGGAATAAGTCTACAAACATACCATATACTCCATATAATAAAAGCATGCATGCTCAATTTAAAGAACCCTATCACAAAAAAAGTCATTTCTTTTTACGTGAACCGTCTCCATGAGGCAATAACACGGACATTTCTGCAAAAACTCTGGCAGCACATAACTGCACTCGGTGAGAATACTAAAGACGAAAACATAACACATATTTTACTTGTTTCAAAGCAACAATCAAATATATTGTAGAATTGCCACGTGTCGTGTTATTCGCACGATGAATTTATTTGAGTATAGTAATTGATTAGAAATGTACCTGCTTTAAATGTGGAATTGTATCATTAATATAAAAAAAAAGAAAATTTGGGCACGTATCAACCGCCGTCAGTTGACGGATTGTCGACATGCTTTTGCAACAATATTGAACTGATCTAAGCCGATAGCAACATTGCAATCTTAAACTACTCCACGAGATGTTTTACAAGAGGCTACGTATGTTGTAGTTTCACTGCACTTCGTCACAGGTAATTACGGCTACACAAAAGGTCTTTCATTTTCCTTCTAGTGCCTTGTTGCTAGTTTTGTACTACGCACTGTGGCCATTGAGCGAAACACGAGAAGAAGACAAAAGGGAGCCCCAATGTCACTAATGAAGTCGTCATGGAAATTTTAATTGTAGCAGGCACATTACCTGATGCAAATGTACCAAAAGCTAAATAATTATGGCGGTTAGGATTGATATGCACACGTCTCGTGTTAGCGGCGCTGCCACATTGGAATCAGGACTGGGCAATGATACTTAGCAATTGTATCATGATATGATATGATACAAGATACCCGGACAGCAAGTATTTGAGATACAGATACAAGATACTACCGCAATTATTGCACCCAATATTGCGGCTCGTCGTTGTGTGTCACCTTGTGCATGGTACGTGGGAAACGCTCAGGCCAGTCATCAATAACAGCGGCGGGCGATCATGGCCTTACGTCAGAACACTGGTACGGGGGCCAGCATTATTCCTGCGTCCAAAGCTGACCGGCGTCTCCGCGCAAAGTCAACGCTCCGAAGTCTGCTATAAATACCCCATTTGGCATTTTTGACTATTTACGCCTACCTTTCCGTTTGCGCACTGCAGGTCAAACCTTTCATATTTTATAGACGAAGTCACCAGGGGCTTACCGTATTGTTTTGCCTATATAGATGATATTCTCGTCACCAGCAGCGACGCTGACACCCACAAAGCACATCTACGTCAACTTTTCAATCGACTTCGCGATTACAATCTCGTCATCAATGTTGACAAATGTCAGTTTGGTGTTCCAGAGATTGATTTTCTCAGACATCACGTCACCAATCTTGGCATCATTGCGCTGCCTGACAAGGTTCAGGCTATCAACGACTACCCGCCACTAAAGTCCACACGTAGCTGGCGACGTTTTCTCGGACTCATCAATTTTTATCACCGTTTCATCGCTGCATGCCCTAAGTTGGGGCAGCCACTTGAAGCACTCCTTTTCATTTCGAAAGCTGAGTCTACTGCACTTTCTAGGGTCACAGTCGTTGATCAAGCTTTCGCCGCCGTTAAGACCACACTTGAGCAAGCCGCCTTCCTGCATCACTCTTCATAGACCACTTCCCCTAGCCTTATGGCGGATGCTTCTTCGGAAGCCATGAGAGCCGTTCTTCATCAGTGGATTAATTGTTTATGGGCCCCCATCTCCTTCTTTTCCCTCGGGATACGCGACACTGAACGCCGATACAGTACTTTCGGATGGGAGCTCCTCTTGGCCGACCTCGCAGTGAAGCATTTCAGGCACTTTCTGAAAGGGCGACAATTTATAATTCTTACAGACAACAAACCACTTGTTTCGGCTTTACGTTCCTGCAGTGTCACCCATACTCCTAGAGAGCTCCGGCATCTTGCGTTTATTGCCGAATTCACGGCAAACACGCGCTACGTCAAAGGTAGCCTTAACAGGGCAACAGACACTCTCAGTCGCATTACCAGCAATGCCACGACAAGTACTGCTCACCTTTCCCTGTTTTCACTCGCGGCGGCTCATGCATCCGACGATGTACTTCCACGACTCCGATCTTCTCCGATCTCCGAATCAAGTCAACTTTCGCAGCTACGACGCAACATTCTGGTGCGATGTTTCACTTAAATATGCCCGAAATTATGTTCCTGCTCTTCTTCATCGTGCTGTTTTGATACACTGCACTCAATCTGCCATACAGGCGCACGTGTCACGCCACACCTTATCACCGAACGTTACGTTTGGCGGCGCATAAGCGCTGATATTCGCGACTGAGCTAGCTCTTGTACAGCTTGTCAACGTATCGATGTGCAACGAGACACCAAGCCTCGATTGGGGAAATTCCCACTCTCGAGGCACGTTTCGACACCATTCATTTGATAATCGTGGGCTCTTTCCCATCATGCCGTGGTTATAGGTATTTTCTTACGTGTATTCATAGGCACAGACGGTGGCATGAAGCAGCTCCAATGCCTGACATAACGGCGGAGACAGTTGCTCATACTTTTCTCTGTACCTTGATTAGTCGTTTTGGTGTGCAATCAGCGGCGACCACTGATCGGGGCGGAGAATTCGAGTCGGAATTTGACGCCTCTAACATGCCTTTTCGGTTGTGCTCGCATTCGCACAACTGCCTACCATCCTGTAACTAGCTGCATCGTCGAGAGGCTACATCTAAATTTAGAAGCTGCAGTTGCCGTTCAGCCTCACGTGGAGGATTGGGTATCGCACCTTCCAATCGTGCAGCGCGGCCTTCGGTCAACACTGCGACCAAAAATCGGCCTCCTCTGTCACTGAGGTAGCTTATGGCTGCACCCTCCATTTGCCCGGTCACCTCGTCAACGCGGTATCTACGCCGACTCTTTCGGATCCATCTTCTTTCATCCAGCTTCCACGCATTATCATGCAGAACTTGCATCCATCCCCAACCTCTGGTCCCACAAACAAGCGCAATTCTGCCACGCACGCTTAAACGTATTAAGAAATATTACTTCTTGCGAAGATAGGCACAAAGGTGGCACACTTTTAATGATTGGCTTTTGTGCGCCGGGTGCCCAGCTACACTGTTATAAGCTATAGCTGAAAAGCTACTAAAACGGATGAAGAAGGACAGTAACTCAAAGGCCCAGCAAAGAAGTAATGAACGAAAGAGACCGGTAGACATACCATATTTGCATATCTCCCACAGATAAAAAAAGATTGGGCGACAAATTAGCGTGGAAGTAGTGGTTTCCGCGTTGCATAAGCTACGGAGGCTCTGTAAGGCGGTAAATCTGCTCCATCCGTGCACCACTCTCTGTTTACCATGCACAGGAAACATTTGGGTCTTGCGTTGTTTGGATTGTTTATTCAATTCCACTATCATGTGGAAAGAGATATACAGACCAAACTTGTCGCTGCCTTAGTCAAAGGCTAAAAGAACATGATTACGATGTGCAGCGAGCTATTCAGGATATGTAGGAATTCACTGACGTGATTGTGCATGCAAGCCTAATTTTTATCCGTGTGAAATATTGGAAAAGCACCGGTCACAACTTACGCGGGAAGTTATTCAAGCCGATTTCATCTATAGCAAGCGCTGGCAGCAAGTGTGTTACGTACCTACTTTGTTTATATCTTCCCAGGAAGTAAGATTTGTTTATCAATTCAACCATGCACGAGATAATTGCTCGTTCTTTGACTTATGGTGGTGTAGTTTTCCTTCTGTGTGGCGTTTTGTGACGTGTGTTATGGCGACATTGCTTGATCCCTTCTTATGGCTACATATTTCGTGCAATCTGCCAATAAAACCAGTGGGAAGCCAGCGCTATGCTCCTTGTCGGCTTGTTCCTGTCATTTCATGTTGCATTGTACCAGTTTTTGTACCATTCTACGAGGTAAATAAGTTATGTGGCCAGCGGAAGACAAAGTGAGATTATAATTATCGCTGTCTGCCAGCCAATTACCCAAAATTGAATAATTAAATTTTAATGACTACAATAAGCGGGCATGTTACAGGTAGTCGTGATTCTACGCAATCCCACTTGCAGAATTTCTCTTGCATGCCCGTGTTTCAAGATATCCAACCGGAATTATTTCCGTTCATGCATGTAAGACAGGGAGGATTGGCGCAAAGATCCTCCGTGATGTGACGCGGCTGTTGCGTGTGATATTTAGTCTGAAAACGGGGTGGAGGCATAGGTATAGGTGATAAATATTCGCCTTTCACTCTCGGCTGGGGAAATCGAAAATCGGCGAACCCGGAACTGCTGTCGCAATCCGCAACCGCGCACCCTGTAGCAATGGTGGCAGCTGCCATGCAAAGATAAGGGAGCCAGCGGAGAAGGCGGAGGGCAACACGCAAGCGTAGCAGCGACTAGATGAACGGGCACTGCCTGGGTGACGCAAATAATGTGACTGCTAATTTTTCAATAGCGTAATTTTCTTAATATCATCAACAAAAACACCAAAAGCAAAATTACTTGTGGTGACAAGACTTTCGTTCTGCTCTTTTACAGTCGTTGTGCTCGGGCACAAATTTCCCTTTCTATGGAAACACGACAATCATCAGGATATCAGTGCTCTAAAAATATTCAAAGTGCTTTTCTTCTACAGCCACGCAAAGCATAGACCGCTCTATTGTTGACTGGATAACTCTAAGCAGTATACTTCTGGAGCGATGCTCGCACAGGCAGCTAGTATCATGTACCTAATGTAACAGGCGTGCTCGTCTCGGCAACGTGGGTACGGCGTCTGGAAAAGGGCCACGAGCACAAGGCAGCCAGATCCCGCAAAGCTGACAGAGCGAGACACACGAACGTCAGCTCCTTCCGTGCTCGCACAGAACTGGCGCCGAAGTGATCCGGTACAACACTCCCCAAGTAGGAAGGAGCCAACCTGGCATCCTAGGCAGGATACAGCACAGTCGGGTCGCAGCGCGGTTTAAGCCCTGCGACATGAACTGTTTCGCGCCTTCGGAAACGATTGCCGGGAGTTGGGTCAACCGGCTCGATGATATCGTTCACGGGCGACGTTTGCTATGGCATTCTGCAACGACCGTGGTACTTGGACAATTAATTTAATTATGGGGTTTTACGTGCCAAAACCACTTTCTGATTATGAGGCACGCCGTAGTGGAGGACTCCGGAAATTTCGACCACCTGGGGTTCTTTCACGTGCACCTAAATCTAAGTACACGGGTGTTTTCGCATTTCGCCCCCATCGAAATGCGGCCGCCGAGGCCGGGATTCGATCCCGCGACCTCGTGCTCAGCAGCCTAACACCATAGCCACTGAGCAACCACGGCGGGTTACTTGGACAAGAGCTTGGTAGAAAGGCCGAGAGTGGTGGATACTCGCCAAAGCCATGCTTGCGTTGGGCGAGTACGGGACCACGTCCGATATCACTAGCATCCGTATATATTTCAGTAGGTGCGGTAGGGTCAAAGTGACGGAGTATTGGAGGAGATGTGAAGAGTCGGCGAAGCGTCGTAAATGACTCATCGCACTCGGAATTCCAAGTCAAGTTGTCAGTGCTGCGGGCAAGAAGCTGCGTCAAGGAAGCAATAATAGGGGCGAAATTGTGGATGAAACGCCGGAAATATGAGCACAAGCCTATGAAGCTACGGAGCTCCTTTAGAGTGCAGGGCTTGGGGTAGTCGGTAACCGCATGAAGCTTCGCAGGACCCGGTAAGATGCCTTCTTTCGATACTACGTGGCCTAAGATCGTAAGTTTACGGGTGCCGAAATGACATTTTTCCAAGTTTAGCTGTAATCCAGCGGCAATGAGTCACTTGAGCACTTGTTCATGCCTAGTTGTTGTTAAGTTGTTGTTAAGTTGTTGTTAATGCACTGCAATGAAACTGGCCAACCAGTGACTGGCGAAATTCGGTGCACATACCATCCGATGGAATGAAAAGGGGCCCTCTCGCTTTAGCAACTATTCGGTAAGGAGGCCGAGGTCATAACAGTGTGTAGGCCATTATGACGGGCTCTACACCGTAGTGAATGCCATCACTGGGTTGTCTTATAAAACTGTGCCGGTGGCCCCGCGAACCGCCTTGCGGCTATCATAGAGTTGCGGAATTTCACAACTGAGGATCCACATGCATAAAAAACTTAATTTCGGGCCGAGCATCGCTCTATGCACTCACGGGGTTGTCTCTCGAATCGGAAGTTATTTTTACACCAAACGCAGCCAAATACGAGAACCGCAATGCTCATAACAAAGACGCTGACGATGGCTTTCTACACAATGACGGGAAGCCTACAGAAACATTAAGAGGGCTTCTATTATGGCTGTTCACTGTTTTGTATGGATATCCTGTAAAAAAATTATAACAAAGGGGGCGAGATAATCTTCGAGCGACCATGGAAAGCTTGTTTTTTTCCCTCAAATAGACGCTTTAAGGCAGTGATGAAAAGGAGAGAACACTACAGCTACGGACAACGGCATGCGAACAATGATCCCATTTTTCTTTCACTCGATTTTAATATTTGGAGCCCGCAGGCAATCGACCTATTATATAGCTCTACCGCGCCGACTAAGGAAGCTTAAGGAACTAAATCCGGCATATAATCAAGTGGGCGTCTTGGCAACAGAGACACCACCTCGATCTCTAAGATACCGAGAAAGAGGGACAGAAACGAGTAGAGTGTTCAAGAGTTTGGTATGGCGATCGTTTTGGGTGATACTGATAAAGGATCCACGGCTGGCTAAGGAATTAGGCCGTCCAGAATAGACCATAAAAATCAAAAGGGTGTGTTAATAGCATCAGATGTTCCTATTATGGAGGGTAGTTTCATTGGAGGTTATCATTCTCGCGCCCAGATCTCTTGTTGTGACAGCTTCCAAAGACTGTTTGGATGAGTGCGTCTATGCTCTTTTCTTTAATTTCTGCATGTAAGGAGTGGTTGTCTTTAGGGGATAACTAGGAACACTAGGTTGCCTTTCTTGTCCACAGACGATTCCTTCCTAGCACTTATTTCCGGGTACTGCAGAAGTAATACCCAACTTCACCGCAAGCTGATAATCGCAAGCTGATCTAAGAAACTCATGTCGGTCTTTTAGCGCGCAAGGAGCAGGAGAGTGCAGTCAATCCTGGATTGTATTTCCACCGCTCATTATACGCAAACCTCAGTTACATTGATTGCATGCATTGTATGATAATAGTCCGCTACGGCGAACACCAAAAGCACAATTGCTGTTCCTTAAAACTCCAACTTTACCATGCAGCGTCAATGGACCGAAACTAAGTTAAGGTACAGGGAGCTTTAAACAGTGTACTTGCATGGCAACAGCCATATACAGTGTCCCAGCTTTCAAGTACCAAGCAAAAAAAATATCATCAGCTCAAATTAAACCAACTGTGCGTTGTTACCAGCAAGCTAATCAGCATTCTCGCATTTTTTGTTATTTCTAACAATCTTTTTGTAATGAATGCTTATGAAATATTCATCGTTATATCTGCAGAACACACGTTACCACCACGGGTTCAAGCGCCTTCGAACGTCTCTTAAACTTTGTTGGGGCGCACCATCTTTTTTGTGGCTCTTTTTTCACTCATAGAAAAGCCCATAAACACTAAACCTACTACAACACTACACATCTGCGCCGCCCACCACAATGTACTTAAAAGAACTCAACTGGAAGGCAATTTTCTTGCCTCTAGGGTACCGCCATGCATTGCACGTCGTGTTTGCGCAGGTTCTAAGTGTAACTTATGGTGAGTATTGATTCAGCCGTCTTCCTGGGAGCTTTTGCTGAGATGATCCAAAAAGCTGCCTCTATTTTAGTCGGTTTCAAGCTCTTGTTATAGCTTTCCTGTGGCCCCGTTTGTGCCTGACGGCGCTTTTTCCCAGATGCCTTCCGCTTCACAAGCAGCTCAAAACGTGACGCACTGTATAGGGTGGTGCGCAAGAGATAAAGTGATTACTTTCCTACTGACCTTGTTTGATAGCGTGGTTGCTTATGCTAGTGAGATCGTAGACAAGTGCTACTTTGTAATATTTCGCGAGCTTGGTTTTCGAGTGCGGAAAGAACATTCAGGCAAAGGAGAGCACATCGCAATAAGTTGAAACATGTTTTCGAAGATTCTCTAAGACAAGCATGCTCGAGACACTTGCCGTAATTACATCACCTAAATGTGTATTTAAATACAGTTAGAAACTAAGTATGTAGGAATACCACAACAAATACGAGATGCTTCTTTAGGTTGCTGATAACCACATATATATGGTTTTATCTGCCATAGATGGCTTCACTTTTCTTTTATACTTTGTATATGAAAGCTGCATCACCCTTCAGATTAGAGTGCCTTGAGTCGACGTTGCGGGTTCTGAACCAGACAAGTCCTCTTTTTACAATTATTCGTTGTCTCTTTTTAGAGTTCGAAACTTTCCACTGCGTATGCCAGCAGCCTTTTTTGCGCGTATGTTTGTAGCACACTTATGTGTTTTGAATACCCAGCCTCAGGGCAATCCTCGCATCTAGCAATCCACGTCCACGTCTTCTAATCGCATTAGGAGTACTTACAGGAAACAAGATATTTTCAATAAGTCAGTCAAGGGAAGTACAGCGAGCATGCCATCGTACACGAAGAAAGGAAGCACAAGGACTGAGAACAGCAATATTAACAACGCCTACAGCGACAAGCGAAAATATTTGAGTTCATAATTGTGGGGCCATGGATTCGAAACACGTCGTTGCAATTTTTTATATTTGTTTATTGTTTTCACATTATTATTTTTCTGGCTTTACCTCAGCCGTACTTCCTATTTTGTCCGATGGTTCACCATGACGCCTGACCCAGAGAGGTACTGCAAGAGCTACGAAGCAACCCACTGCGTTGCCCCGAGGGGGAAGAAGGGGGGGGGGGGTGCGTAGGTTGACGCTGTTTTAGCGGTCGCAAACCAATGAAGAATGACTCGTTGTTACGTTGTTACTGTGCACCACGAACCGGTGCACCATGCGATGAAATAGCATACGATGCAATAAAAAGGGACCCTTTACTTAAGCAACCATTCGGCAAGGAGGCCACCGCAATAATAGCGTACATACTGTATCAACGGGCCCCTCACCGTACTGAGTGCCATCACTAAAAAGCCTTAAAAGTCTTTTATGGTTGTCCCGTGGACCACTTTGCGAAGATGAAAGCGTTTCAGAACGTTAGAAAGGAGAATGCCTTTCAGGAGGCGAATGCCGTTATAGTAGGGTAGGGTTAATTGAAAGATCATGTGTAGAGAATGGAAATACCATATAGGGTATGCTACATTTGACTGCTAAGTGTGCTCAGGCGCTACAACTTGTAGACCTGTTGAAGAAAAAGGTAAGTGTATACAATGACGAATCAGTGCAAATCCATTGCCAAAGAAAACTAAGAGAGACTTACAGGCGATGTTTATGTTTGTAGTAATATGCTCATATTTGTCATTAATAGTTGTTGAACTTTAAAGGACCTTGCATGCTGCCTTTATCGGAATGCCGCTACCGAGACTCGCAGTCGAACCCGACAGCTCGTGCTTGGCAGCGCCACGCCGTAGCAGTTAAGCCACTACGGCGGGTACGTGCAGAAAGGTGGAGTTGCACAATATTGCAAGTAAAAAAAAAGGAAGCCTGCAATAAAGAAAGTTTGATGATACCTTTATCACCATTTCTTTGCCACTAGAAAGCGCCATGTACTAGATATGCATTGCGTGAAGTAAGTTTATTTCGAGAAGTTCCTTAAGCGAGTGAAATTATCAAAAGCAATGTAACTGAAGAAGTCACTTGGATCTTAAACCGGCCGGTTTTTTTCCTCTTGCAACTGTTGTTTCTCCTTTTTGATAAGTCATGTATAAAGAATATGTATCCCGCAAAATGTGCGATCAATCCAAGCATTAACAAAATGCATCCTAAACCACCCCCTCCCCTCCCTTTTCTATGCCCTCGTGATTTTCGCTAATTTTAATGTCCGAAGGTGTGTAAAATATTCCCCCGCAAACATACGAGCAGTGCGGCTCGCGTGCACTGAAACACGCGTGCCGTTCACAGCGTCATCAATTGACGTACTAGCCATGCATGCGAGATACTATCGATATGTATGTCTCGCATCGTGTTGGCGTGACGTAGCACGCGTTGGTGCTGTAACATATTCTTGGATTTTTGCCTGAAGTGACACAGACCTGTCCTGTCTGCTTCTAGTCTCCGTCTGTGTCACTTCGCGCTACAATTGAAGAATACGATAAAGACTTACTATTCCACAGACAACCGCTAGTTGATTAGTCGCGGATTCCAAACCGATCGTCTATTGCGGGCATGGTTCAACCGTTCAGGATGGAAGAAAAGGAGCAGGAGGAGAAGGAAACTCTTTAATGAAAGGAAGAACAGCTGGCTGGTCGGCGGGCTCCCTATATGGTCGGGGAGTCCGTTGGTTCTTCCCGTCATCTTCAATTTTTCTGTCATCATAGCAGGCTGTTCGGGCTAAAGCTGGCAAGTTCACTCTACCACTGCTCATCGGTCGAACTGGGCATAGCGGGAAATTTAATCGTATTACCATGTCTCGACTATAGCACAACGTACAGCAGTAGACTTCAGGGAGCTGTGGCACGGTGCACTGGATGAACACAACAGAAAACGACAGAGCCATGTCATTGCCCGATATAAATATTATTGCGATCGCCATCGTGCGGATGCTCGAGGCGCGTTGCCGCCTTTGCCATTGCCACCCCTATCGGCGATGGCACCGCCATCGCTCTGTTGACTAAGTACCATTAGCGCATGTGCCACTCGTGCACCAAACATTATTGGTTCTCCGGATTCGCGGAGTGCGCTTAGGTGCAAAGTGCTCAAGCAAAGTGGATGCATCAATCTCACTGTTCGCCGACAGAGCCACGGCAGCATTCCGGCTTCTGCATGCGGACACGAGTCGTCGGGGCATGATACGAGTTCACTAGCGTTTCCTGTGGAGCTGTTGTGTGTATGCATTTGCCTTAGCGGAACTGACAAAGCGTCAAACGATTGTTGCATATTATTCTACTGAATGCTGACGAGCGCCGGCCGTTTCCCATCGGTATCATCTCGTGCACCGTCAAGGTGCGACAGCTCCGTTGCGACTGATGGTGGTCCATATCATGGTACCGTTGTAAAACACCTGGTAGTGTTTAGGGATCCTTCGGCCCAGCAGCAAATGACTTGCGTGCTGTGTCATGCCAACACAATGCACCCATCCATCACTAGAACACCGTCCGTGGAGCTCAGGTGCAGCGCTGAACCTTGCTAGCACTGTCAACGTCGCGCCTTTCGAGTGAAAGTGGTCAATTTTCAAGACACGTTACGTTTACTTTGTTGGCTTCAGATGGGTTTCAGGTATTTGGGCTTGGGCTATCTTATTACCACCAACGGAAAAAGCAGTCTGTTACGTGACCTCAAGATATCGTAGAGCAGAAAAATGACATTTATTGATACCTCTCCATGCCGACAATGCGTAGCAATAGTCAGCAACACTGAATAAATAAATTTGATATATACGAGTGCAATAAACCGTGAACCCTCGGAGATTGCGTGATATTTTACTACCTGTGTCATCGTTCAAGTATGCGCTAACTTACACGCGCGCCCAGGGCTTCAGGGTGTTCGGACACAACCCACACTTTTGCCGCGGGCGTCGAGTTGAAGTGCTTTGGAAGACAAGATCTCCGTTGCTGATTTGACGGTGGGTTGGCGTGTCTGTGATCTTGCTATCTGGTAATCCGTTCCACTCACATACAAAAAAAACAGTGCAATTCCACTCTGAACGGGGATGACCAGCGAACCTAAGTATTTGGGTCCCTTAACGACAAACTGTTCATCTTCATGGGTTAAACTCTGTTCGCACATAAATGGAAGGCGAGGTGCGACTAGTCTCTCCTGCACTTTGTTGAGCCTCGGAAGATGATGGTGCACCGTGGGTATACATAACCATGTATTCTTGAGAAACGCGGCATGACACCATTTACAAACGTATCCCGGCATGCAGAACATACACGCACTTCACCGCACTCCGAGGGCACACACTGCTTCACCGTAGCCAAGGCGATCGCGTGTTGGTCGACGTCGCGCAGTGCAGCAGTGGTTGTGAGGTCACTCGAACACCGCAAGCGGTTACACACAACACAGGCCAAATCAAATTGGTTCCCCACAAACTTCCGCCTCAGGTTATATTTATATATACGTTCGCGTGGACGACGGGACAGTTGGCCCGGGGAGCCGGAGCAAACTAGAGACGCGTAGCGTTGCGACGGGGCCACGACCACGGGAGAGCAGAAAACAAAGAAAGGAGATACGCAAGCACTTGGACTGCAGACAGAGAGAGGCCGGTGCGAACGTAGACACGGCCTAAGCAGGCGAAAGTACAGTGTCTGTCCTTATCAGCTTAATATCTGATACGGGTTGTATATGAACCCAAGATGCTAAACTTATTTTTTTTTTTTTGCAAGTTGGCGGAGTGCTTTAAACCTGCTTCACCTCCTCCGTAGGCCGGACCCGTATCGCACCCTCTTCGGAATCGGCCCATGTTTTTGCTATATGGGCATTGGTCTGCTGGAAACTATCCGTATACAGTTTCGCTGTAAAAGGTTAAGGAAGTGTCAACGCTAAGTAAGGACAAGATTTTTGCAACTAGTTTGACAAGTACTTCATGCGACAACATTGTCGCATGAGATACAAAAGGAGCGAATAATGAACAAAAAGGAGAGGCAGAAACATAAAATATAAATAAATTTATCCATCGCATTCCTTAAACAACTATGTACACTGACCTTGCCCTATTTGGTGTCGAAACATGGTTGTCCCTTTTTTTAATGCAACCCCTACACTTTGTAGTCTTCTAGCCAGTAAGTGTTACTAGCAGGCATAATGCGCTATAGGCGAGGTTGGCCTGGCAGACTTGGCCCTCAGCTTGGGTGACATTCAGTCCGTATCTGGCTCTGCAAGCGCTTTTCTTCTAGTTGCATTTCAGAGACCATGAGCAGAAGAGAAATTCATCGGGAACGTGTAGGAGAGTCCGTTTCTTACAGAAGAACCGCGGAAAGTGCTCAATAAGGTGTCACGCATTCCCCTGTCAAATGGCTGCAATTTTGTGTGTGTGTGTTTCACCAATATTAGAATCATCCTTACGCGTCAACTGCTTTCACAATGCAACCAAGGTGCAGGTGTTACAGTGTTCGACTTCCATACGCAGTTATTTACTTATGCACTAGGTTATTCTGATGGGATCGTAGTTAGGATATATTATGTAACCATAACAGTTATAGGTCCGAAATGGAATTTGCAGTAGTCCAATTGTTCTCTCTGTTACAGCGAAGATGACGGCCATTGTCATCATCTCTATGTTGTCGACCCCAGACCATCACCTCGCCCTTAGTTTCAACTTCGCCATAAAGCGACGATAAACTTCGGCAGGTTCTCCCAAACGATGAAGCATCTAACGCGCTACCAAGGTTCAGCTTCACTCGGGAACTCCTCGGACGGCGTTCTAACATTACAATGTAGCCACATCCTGGGGCAACCTCGCATGCGAAGTCCCCGCTACACACCTATGCAAACAGCAATCTGGCTGCCATTACACGTCTCTCAATTCTTGCCGCACGAGGAATGCCGCTACTGACGCTGCAGGTGTCCAATTCGACACCGCTCAAAAAGGAAGACGTAAGCGCATTTAACCTGATGTGTACTCTTTGTTCCGGTCGGACCACTGCACGCACCACGAGTGGTACGCGCCCAGCTGCTCAGCAGGAACGCTAGTGCTAGACTGCACAACGCTCATGCCACCAAGCTAGGAAGAATGGTTATCTGGCTCCATTGCAGAGCCGATTTTGCAGATCGTAAAAGTTTGTCCACTTGGCTGCATCGTCGTGCACGAAAAACGGAAGTTTGTTCGTGGTTGCTAGACCGAAGATAATTGTTAATAATTCACCAGGTGAAATTTTAAATGACAGCGTATATTTTGCCGCGATTATACAAGGAACTCTTTGTAAGCCTATAACAATTGTGATAATAGCAATATAATAAAAAATTATTGATCTTCAGCCCACATTATCCTACGGCAGGATTAAGGCCTATCCAAGAGATATGCAGTTATGCCTGTGCACATACAGGTCATGGTACACATAGTATCAAGTCATGAGCAGCAGCTGTCTGATAACCTCTTAAACAATTAAAATAATTAAAGACAGCAACCTGCAGTGCGAAATGCATACACTTGCGTCGAAGCGCACTGGGGTATGCAATACAACAAAATTGATAGGTGGTGTGGGTACGCAGTGGTTGAAGGGGAGGAGAGAACTTGCACAGAGGATGTGACCCAGGGGTTCTTTGGGCTGTTCTGAAGGCATGTCTTTAATGGTGAGAGTAGCCAGTGGTAATTTGGCCGTGGAAGGCGGATTTGCTGTCGCACTTCGCAGGTGATCGAGAAATCGCGCCCGTGTCAGATTTATTGCACCTGGATAGATAAACTACGAGAATGTCCAAATCATCTAAAGAAAGACCTAACGACCCAGGGACTAGATGGATTCTTGAGGGAAGCCAACCAACAGAGTGCGCAGTTGTATGCCACCTTGGCGACAGTCTGGGTATACAAATAATGAGTAGATATGCCTAAAGCCCACGAATTGTGAGAAGCTGTTTTTCGATGACAAATTAATTAGCTTTCGCCTCGCTGACGGAGCGGCTCGCAAAGCCACCTACATATTCCCTGAAGCCTAGCTTCCATTGCGGTGAACTGCACAAAGACCAACACCGCCGGCTTTCGTATGTATTTCGACAGGAGCAGTCGAATAAAATTTGCGTAGCATCGGTTGCAAAGTAAGCAGAGGATGCATAGCCGTAAAGGCTTCGTCGCAGACATGTTCTCACTGTGTAAGGCTGCTAGCGCCAGCCAGTAGAGGTGTAAGCAGAGCTATAATGGCAACACTATGAGCACAACTCACTTCGCTCCTAAGTTCTTTCATGGTAGATGGCTTTTCGAGCTTGTCAACAGCATGAAGGTTTACAGGGTAAAAAATAATTCCACTTTTTGAGACGACATGACCCAGTAGAGCGAGACGGTGTGCCTTGAAATGACATTTGTTCAGGTTAAGTACAAGGCAGGTGCTTGTAAGGAAGAGGAGAACCGTGCATATATGATTGAGATGTATGCCTAAATTAGGGTAGAACACGACGACAGCATCCCGATAACACAGATATCTCTTCCATTCCAGGCCACGTAAAACACTATCCATCTTTCGCTCAAATTTCGCAGGTGCATTGCAAAGTCCGAATTGCGTAACCGTAAATTTATTCAAGCCAAATGGAGCGACGAAAGCCGCCTTTGGACGATCACGGAGGAGGAGGAAAGTGAAAAGTAGAAGGCAGGGAGGTTAACCAGAATAACGTCCGGTTGGCTAGCCTACACCGGGGGAATGAGAAAGGGGAAAACAAAGATCACAGGGAGAGAGAGGAGGGAAGGAAAGAAGGAAATTGCGGCGAGTTCGCTGACGCATGTGGTTTTACAGAAATCGCGTTAATAGTCACAGATGGTCGCAATGGTAGATCACAATCTACCATTAGGACTACCAGATGGGAGCCTACAGAAGAAAGTAATGAGGTACCTAGGATATATTCGAGGGCGTTGTCTATTTCTAGAAGAAGACACACATCGCCGCCGTACATGAGTCCACGCATTCGTACAAGTTCAACAAACACTTCAATAACATTGGCAGGGGGAAAGGGAGGGCTTCTACATGGGGACGATGATGCACTTCGTCCCTCAGGAACCGAGGGAGCTACATTTCCGCCTTAATTGCACGCGGCTGGTTATGCATAGGTGAATAGAATGACGTCGTCGTGAGGGGAGGGACGGGAAGCGAAGACGTAGACTAGGGGAGAGGGCTAGATGTCACGTGGGTAGACTTCAGATGGGCGATCTTGTTGCGTGCGACAGGGCATCCGGAAGGCATAGTCCGGAAGTCTTCGTGCACTCGAGGCCCAGCTGAAGGTACGGCGGCAGAATTGCGCAACATTACCTGAAATTCCATAAGTGTAACCGACCAACCGGTTGTCCGCAGTGTGTCAGGGAGTTTAACCCTGCTGCTGCGCACGCCCACTTAGGCGGTTTTAGACTCGGGGCTTGAGCACTGTGAGGAGGGCAAACACTTCTGCGAAGCTTATCTTTAAATATGTGCAATTGCTGAAATCAGACTCGTGGTTATGAAATCAAAGGCTAGCGGTGTCTGTAAGGTAGAACAGGACATCGTGCAGATTTGTGGTATGATCGCAGATGGTTTGCGGGCTCATTCATTCAGACGACAAGAAGCAATCTTCTATGTACTCACCATTGGTTCGGGTAAAAAAAAAGCAGGATCACACTGGCGCAGCACGCTGGCCGCGGCGATTGCCCGGAACCTTGTTGATTGGCTCTCAAAGGGCATTGTTGGGGTAGTGCGCAACGTCCGGTTTCAGAGTTCACAGCTGGGCTGGCACATCAGGGCTGGCACCATTCTTGAGAAGAACCAGCGCAGCACAAACGAAAAATTTGGGGGACGTTTAAGCTTCGCATTTAAGAGTAGTTCGCGATAGATTTCAAAGATCCCTGACTGCTTGTCACGCTTCCCGGCAACCGCAGCTTTCTTGCGGTTGCGTGGAAGTGAGCGCGATGATGTTGCAAGAAACCGATCGGGCCGCGCCGCTCGGAAAAAGGCGCTTGTGTTTTTGTTTCCGTGCAACAGAATTATGTTTGCTCGTATATTCGAATTAAGCTCCGACGCTAGCAGGCATGCAGTTTGTGTTTAGGTCGTACTTGATGATTTTTTGACGTATCTTACTTTGAGGAGTTCAATTAGTTCAGTAACGTATCTGCGCCACGCGAACGGCCTGCGTGGTTGTGGTTCGGAATGCTTGTTGGCCAAGAGACGTTTGACGTCGACATCGAATTTTCTGCGGCACGGGACCCTTAACGTTATCGCGTTAAGACAATAGTATCGACACCAACAGCTCGTGTTTTGCGCTCGCGTCTCGTATCGATGACCGGGCCCAGTCTTGCTTCTCTCTTGACGAGGACAGCCACAACAACATGAATAATAAAGAGAGCAGCATACACTTATATATGTCCACTCCAGAACAAAGAACTCTCCCAGACACATTTAATTACCACTGTACGCATACACGGTAGATACTTCAGGTTATACATGGCAGCAGGCCGGCATACTGTTCCCTTCATCAACAGAAAGTGCGTAATGAGTTGCTGAAACCTTGCAAATGTGGCGGCTACTCTTGTACACAATAAAGAGATGAACACTCTAGACCACTCGAAAACGAGTTTGCTTGGGTAGTTCACAAGTCGTGACACAGAAACTGCTACTAGGACGATGCATTTGTAGGTTCGAAGACTGGCTGCAGATATCAGTTTCTTTTCCCTCAAGTGAACTGAGCAAGGACTTCCATATAGTTGAAATATAGCGTAGAAACTTTGGCAACGTACCGATGCAATCAAAGTAAATATCTTGTGCCTGCCTCCACACGTTCTTCCGACAGAAATGTTTTCTCTTGCTAGAACGCAAGTTAAATACAATTCCCGGGTCATTCGTTGCGCATGGGGGGAGGGGATATATATATTTATATAAATCTGGTTTTTGAAAAGAAAAGGTAGTTGTGATGGCAGCATGTATTTTGTCAACCTATTCTGCTTCTTTTTGTCGCGTTCCTGAGGACTGCTACACGTATGACGTGATTGAATATTTTTGCACCTACACTGAGATGTCATGAAGTAAGAAATTGTAAACAGTGTTGTAGCGTGGACAGAGGGGAGATAAACCATGCGACACACTATTCTCCGAAAAATTAAGCAAAAAGAAAACAACGATAATGCATTTGTTAGTTCGAAGATGCCGGAGGCATCAGTTTCTTTTCCCTCGTGGGAACTGAACAAAACTTCTATATATTGTAAGGACAGTGTAGAATCTTTGGTAACGTACCATTGCAACCAAATTTAGTATCTTGAGCCTGCCTCCATACGTTCTTCCGAGATGATTTTTTTTCAGAAAGAAACACCCTTAGAGACGTGGAAAAGGTAACAGCACTGTCTCTGCAGACCCTGTCAAAGTAAGGAACTTGCCTCTCAATATATCACAAGAAAGCAGCTGGGGAAGTTAATAGGAAGACGTGTACAGCGTTGACAACAGCCCTGCTCTGAACAGTCTTGATGTGCGAATAATATAATTGCAAATAAAAAAATAACGATAACGATCCAGAGCAGGCAAGCACGTCAGAGGTTCAACGCGCCAATTATTACGACCGGGAGGATATTGCCTTTTTTCCCCTTCTTTCGTTCGCAAACTTCTCGGTCGCACGCCTCATCTTCTTGCGCGCTTTAACCAGGAAACAAGACAGCGTTGCTTTGTTTTCAGCGCACATTTAACGCACGAGCTCTTGAGTTTCAGGGTCGGTGAGAAAGAAGTGTCTAGCCGTAGTGAGAGGCAAAAATTACTGTAATTTCGCTTGCATAGGTTCTTCTCCGCCCTTGTTCAGTCACTTGGCCTTTTGAAATGCTAGAGACAATAGGAAGGCTTTGTCCAAGACTGAAACAATTCAAAGGCCATGAGATGCTGTCGACATGTGAAAAAGAAGCGCTCGCAGAGCTGGGATGGAGAAAAGTAATTGAGTGGGCGATGTGCTCACGTGTTCTTGCTGCCTTTTTATCTAAATGCTTCATCAAGGTTTTGCTAATTTATGAAACGGTGCATGCCTTTTACAGTTTGCGTCTCCCGAATTCACGTGTCTATGCTTAGCCTTGTTTTTTTCTTTCTTTACTGCAGATGAGGAGCCTGCGACACACGTTTACTAATGATGCAATAAGGATATTGGGCCCCATCGGAGCAGCGTAGACGCATCTTTATATCCGCGTTTTTAGTACACTGATTGTTGGAAGTTTAAGAGAGGCTGTTGAACGGGCTGTTGGCTGTGCAAGTGACTTGTAGGTTTGCTCTAAGAGAGCAGGCGTAGCGGTTCGCCAAGTGCATGAAGTGGTGAAAGTGAATTCACGCGGTGTCTGTATGTTCCTGGGTAGGTACCGACGAAATGAGAGAGCCCCTGTGTTGTTATAGAGCGTTTGAAAAAGATCGCGTGCAGAATATATGTGGTCAAATAGTGACCAGCCTTGCAGCAACTGTTAGCGCCTCGTCACGTGCGTATATCAGTGTACGTTTACTTCTAAATCGCTTGTATTTACGTCTGAGTTTTATACGTCCTCGTGGCATTTGTAAGGTTGCGAAAGATCTCATGGCATTATCAAGTAGCTCAAGGAAAACACAGCGGAATTTTTTCCCAGATGCCTTTGCATCAGAAAAGCGCCCCGTTTATGGCGAGGAAGATAAATACATCTATAGTATCGGTCGTAAGAACGTGTTGTACAAATCTTTTCATTTTAGAATAGGGTGGCTCCTGAAAAGCACTGCCGAACTGCGATTTGCTGAAACCTTTATTTTTGAGGAGCAATAGTGCAAATGAACAGGACGTAACACATGGAGGAAGGTCGAAACCGACCGGCCGACCAACCGACCGACCGAGTGACCGACCGACCGACCGACCGACCGACCGACCAGAAGAACAGAGAAGACGAGACAGGAGCCTGCGTGGAAATATTGGAACAAAATTACTCTAATTTGAGTAATATTTCGTACCGGAATTAGAACTTTCTGAGAATTAGAACGCTTTGCTTAGAGATCCTGTATACTCACCTTGGTATTTTGACACATTCGTTCAATCATTCAAAAGAGCTGGGTTAACAGCCACATTCAAAGCAATGCATTGACAGGTAGCCATCTACTGCTTTCTTACTGGCCTTTTTTGAGTGTTCGCGCATGTGATTGTTCACTGAACGCTCTGTTACTCTGGCATAAGGACCTCCACAGAAAAGAGAAATTATAGCAACAACATTATAGCAGGTCTCAACTAACTACTGCATATGTTTTATTTTTTTGCGACTGCTTTTAGTCTCGGTGTCTAGATTGACTTTTTGGCAAAGGCTACCAAGCTTGCTTGCGGAAGTGTACAGCAACTTGACACGTGCACTGTTACCATGCTTACTTAGGTTTGGCGATATCTTTTGCTCGTACCTAATTACCGCAACACCGTGCGACGAGCGGCTCTCAGGCGCAGTGGCCACAAGATTCGTGCGTTCCTATTCTGATACAAGGTACTCCGTGGTGCTCGTCAACACATTTCAGGGGTAACTTGCAAGTTCTACATTTCCGCTTTGGGATACGAAACTCGCTGCCTGGTGATCCCAAGGCCTGCTAGAGGCCACTTTCATACGTGCTATTTGCGGTATTCTGAATACTATGTTTAAGTGGGTAGGTCTGTACGGACGAAGGCCTTTGCTAGACTGCCAGGCGTACAGCCAGCATGAGTGGTTATCTGAGAAAGCGAGATTCAAAGCTAAAAACAGTAACCGATTATGTCACGAATGGACCTGTTTTTCTTCTTTAGCGGTACAATACAAGTTTTTTGCCTGAACCAAATTTTGAAACTTGCTTGTGGCAGACTGTAGAGTTTTAACCCTTGATGTAAATTACTCGTTGAGGTGGCCATTGGCTCTACGAGAAATGATTTTTTTTATTTTAATGATTAAAGTAGATATGCCAATTAGCTTTTTAATTACGTACTTCACGACTGATATTTAAACTGATAATCGTAGCTAGTGAGTCTACAAGACATATCCACTTGCAACAAATTCTGAGGTTGGCCCCTGTTTCAAGGTACGTACCGTCAAACTAGCGGTAAAATTGCACTGTTGTTACCCATTCTTTATTGCGAGAGCAATATGTACACTCCAAGCGCATTTGTGCTGTCGCCGTCAACGTCACCGTGAGGTTCCGTATAAAGTCCAAGGGCGATATAAAGATCGCCGCGCGCCGTATGCTGTATGTGCTAGTGAAAGCGTGAGGGTGAGCCCGGTAACGGGCTTCAATTTCCGGTGCGTGATCGAGGAACGCGGCCCGGAAGCCTGCCCTCTCTTACGCACGCGAGGAAGCGGCGTCAGGCGACGAAGTAGGGGCGTTCTTCTTCGGCAGCAGCTACGGTGCCTCGATGTCTTCCTCGCCTGCCGCTCCGTACAGAGTGGGGACAACTGCGGTGTCTACTACGGCATTGGCCACCCGAATCGCGGACGCCGTAGGAGACTCTTTTGGCGGACGCCGCAGGAACGCGTTGCCGGCGCTCATGTGTCTTGAAAGCAATCTGCGAAGCAGCCAGAGTACGCGCCTGCGCTGGCGTCATCTTATAAGCGATCTGCGATGTTTGTAGAGCACGCGTAGTGCCTGTAGGTTCGTAGGCGCTGTGTTTTGAACGTTTCGTTCGCGTTGAAGCGAGAGATGCACGAAGGTCAATTCACTTGCTGCTCCCGCGATTCCTCACTCCAAAATATTGACGGCGGGTTTCCGCGCTCATCAAGCGAAATTAAAAAAAAAAAAGTTAAATTATAGAATTTTACGTGCCAAAACCACTTTCTGATTAGGAGACACACCGTAGTAGGGAACTACGGAAACTTCGACTAGTTGGCGTTCTTTAACGTGCACCTAATTTTGAGTACATGGGTGTTTTCGCATTCCGGACCCATCGAAATGCGGCCGCCGTGGCCGCGATTCGATCCCACGACCTCGTGCTCAGCAGTCCAAATCAAGCGAGATGTGTTCATGTTTATCTGTGCACTTGTGACACCGTGTTGGTTAATTTAGTTAAAACACGTAGGCGGGCTAGTGAGTTTGGATCCATGATATACTGCGTAAGAGCGACTGAAGAAGTACGTAGAAAAAAGTGGACACACGGAGAGAGCGCTGTCTCCATGTGTCTGTTTCTTTCTACGCCCTCGTTGTGTCACGCTTACATATTCTATCATTGTTAATTTATTTAGTAGGCAAATGTTTACAAGCTTACATGGCCGATAAAACTACTAACCTTATTTTCTACCGCTATACATTAATTTGCTATCACAATCGGTGCTTCGCCTTTCAGGCAGAACGGCGAATTTTTAGAGAGGACAGTGTTTCATGCACTGATGCACAAACGTAACTAGAACCCCAATGCATTTCGTCAGAAACTTCGAATATTAACTCTCGAAACTGGTGTAGCCCTGTGAATTTGTTCTAAGTCGATATATATTGCATACTCACTTGATAGAATTGGCAAATTCAATGACACAACCAATGGGAACACTGAGGAAGCGCTGAATATTTTAAGAGCATATTCCTTTGTGTCAGTGCTCTTCAAGTACACTGCCTATATGACTAAGATATGCCTAATGTAAATGCGCGGAGTATTAGCGGAAAATTATAAAGAATGTTCAACTGTTTTGGTGAAGAAATGACAAAATGACAGTTGCTAAGCCTTCGTGTTTTTGAGCTGCGTGGAGGCGCTACTAAAGTGCTCACAAACTTCTCACCGCCTTGAAAGAAGAAAAGATGTCAGCAATTCTATATTTGCACAGGACGGGTGCTATGTTATAGATGACGTGTACCGAAAGCTTTACAAGGGCACGTTAGCGAATTGCCCAGAAAGTTCGCCCAATGTTGTGAATTCAGCCTACCACAAACTTTACATCCCGATGGAATAGAGTGTGATTCATGGGCAAATATTTGAAAGTCAGGTAATCCCACACTTTGCCGCAAATTCCTGAAGCAGCTCCTCGAAAGCATTAAATGGTTATTAATAGCTATGCTTCCCAGGATCGAAGTATTATTCTACGTGACACCAAGCTTACATGTGTAATGTATGGCTAAACTTTAACGTTTCTCGCTTGATTATGCATTTTGGAAATACAAACTGTGCGTGAGCATATTCGAAACTTCTGAATAATGGACCGAACAGTGTTCTATTCCATTCGGTCTTCGAATCGAATACTGACTATTGTATATATATATATATATATATTTTATTATTTCCAGCCTTGTTTTGTTACTACTGATGTAACCACTCCTGCTTGGGCCCGAATAGGGCCTGCAGTATTTGTAAATAAATAAATAAATAAATAAATAAATAAAATATATATATCTCATTCAGGGTGTCCCACGGAACTTGTATCCAGAATTTCAACGTGAAAGGTGCGTCGGACGAAAATCGAACCAAACACATATTATTCGCAATAGCCTATAGTAACACAGGCAATTTTTTTGTTTTCTTCATAAATCATCATCATCACCATCATCAGCCTAGTTACGCCCACTGCAGGGCAAAGGCCTCTCCCATACTTCTCCAGCTACCCCGGTCATGTACTAATTGTGGCCATGTTGTCCCTGCAAACTTCTTAATCTCATCCGCCCACCTAACTTTCTGCCTCCCCCTACTACGCTTCCCTTCCCTTGGAATCCAGTCCGTAACCCTTAATGACCATCGGTTATCTTCCCTCCTCATTACATGTCCGGCCCATGCCCATTTCTTGTTCTTGATTTCAACTAAGATGTCATTTACCCGCGTTTGTTCCCTCACCCAATCTGCTCTTTTCTTATCCCTTAACGTTACACCTATCATTCTTCTTTCCATAGCTCGTTGCGTCGTCCTCAATTTCAGCAGAACCCTTTTCGTAAGCCTCCAGGTTTCTGCCCCGTAGGTGAGTACTGGTAAGACGCAGCTGTTATACACTTTCCTCTTGAGGGATAGTGGCAACTTGCTGTTCATGATTTGAGAATGCCTGCCAAACGCACCCCAGCCCATTCTTATTCTTCTGGTTATTTCAGTCTCATGATCCGGGTCCGTGGTCACTACCTGCCCTAAGTTGATGTATTCCCTTACCACTTCCAGTGCATCGCTACCTATCGTAAACTGCTGTTCTCTTCCGAGACTGTTAAACATTACTTTAGTTTTCTGCAGATTTATTTTCAGACCCACCCTTCTGCTTTGCCTCTCCAGGTCATTGAGCATGCATTGTAATTGGTCTCCTGAGTTACTAAGCAAGGCAATATCATCAGCGAAACGCAAGTTGCTAAGGTATTCTCCATCAACTTTTATCCCCAATTCTTCCCACTCCAGGTCTCTGAATACCTCCTGTAAACATGCTGTGAATAGCATTGGAGATATCGTATCTCCCTGTCTGACGCCTTTCTTTATTGGGATTTTGTTGCTTTCTTTGTGGAGGATTACGGTGGCTGTGGAACTGCTATAGATATCTTCCAGTATCTTTACATATGGCTCATCTACACCCTGATTCCGTAGTGCGTTCATGACTGCTGAGGTTTCGACTGAATCAAATGCTTTTTCGTAATCAATGAAGGCTATATATAAGGGTTGGTTATATTCCGCACATTTCTCTATCACCTGATTGATAGTGTGAATATGGTCTATTGTTGAGTAGCCTTTACGGAATCCTACCTGCTCCTTTGGTTGAATGAAGTCTAAGGTATTCCTGATTCTATTCGCGATTACCTTAGTAAATACTTTGTAGGCAACGGACAGTAAGCTGATCGGTCTATAATTTTTCAAGTCTTTGGCGTCCCCTTTCTTATGGATTAGGATTATGTTAGCGTTCTTCCAAGATTCCGGTACGTTTGAGGTCATGAGGCATTGTGTATATAGGGCGGCCAGTCTTTCTAGGACAGTGTTCCCACCATCCTTCAACAAATCTGCTGTTACCAGATCCTCCCCAGATGCCTTCCCCCTTTGCATAGCTCCCAAGGCGTTCTTTACCTCTTCCGGTGTTACTTGTGGGATTTCAAGTTCCTCTAGCCTATTCTCTCTCACCTTATCGTCGTCGGTGTTACTGGTACTGTATAAATCTCTATAAAACTCTTCAGCCACTTCAACTATCTCATCCATATTAGTAACGATATTGCCGGCTTTGTCTCTTAACGCACACATCTGAGTCTTGCCTATTCCTAGTTTCTTCTTCACGGCTTTTAGGCTTCCTCCGTTCCTGAGAGCCTGTTCAATTCTATCCATATTATAGTTCCTTATGTCCGCTGTCTTACGCTTGTTGATTAACTTAGAAAGTTCTGCCAGCTCTATTCTATCTGTAGGGTTAGAGGCTTTCATACATTGGCGTTTCTTGATCAGGTCTTTCGTCTGCTGCGATAGCTTACTGGTTTCCTGTTTGACGGCGTTACCACCGACTTCTATTGCGCACTCCTTAATGATGTCCATAAGATTGTCGTTCATTGCTTCAACACTATGGTCCTCTTCCTGTGTTAAAGCCGAATACCTGTTCTGTAGCTTGATCCGGAATTCCTCTAGTTTCCCTCTTACCGCTAACTCATTGATTGGCTTCTTATGTGCCAGTTTCTTCCGTTCCCTCCTCAAGTCAAGGCTAATTCGAGTTCTTACCATCCTATGGTCACTGCAGCGCACCTTGCCGAGCACGTCTACATCTTGTATGATGCCAGGGTTCGCGCAGAGTATGAAGTCGATTTCATTTCTAGTCTCACCATTCGGGCTCCTCCACGTCCACTTTCGGCTAACCCGCTTGCGGAAAAAGGTATTCATTATCCGCATATTATTCTGTTCTGCAAACTCTACTAATAACTCTCCTCTGCTATTCCTAGCGCCTATGCCATATTCCCCCACTGACTTGTCTCCGGCCTGCTTCTTGCCTACCCTGGCATTGAAATCGCCCATAAGTATACTGTATTTTGTTTTGACTTTACCCATCGCCGATTCCACGCCTTCATAGAAGCTTTCGACTTCCTGGTCATCATGACTAGATGTAGGGGCGTAGACCTGTACAACCTTCATTTTGTACCTCTTATTAAGTTTCACAACAAGACATGCCACCCTCTCGTTAATGCTATAGAATTCCTGTATGTTACCAGCTATGTTCTTATTAATCAGGAATCCGACTCCTAGTTCTCGTCTCTCAGCTAAGCCCCGGTAGCACAGGACGTGCCCGCTTTTTAGCACTGTATATGCTTCTTTTGGCCTCCTAACTTCACTGAGCCCTATTATATCCCATTTACTGCCCTCTAATTCCTCCAATAGCACTGCTAGACTCGCCTCACTAGATAACGTTCCAGCGTTAAACGTTGCCAGGTTCATATTCCAATGGCGGCCTGTCCTTATTCTCACTTATTACTTATTACTAAAGTTTAATTGTACATTTTTTTTTATTTTTGACTGAGGATCCGAAGTACGATGCGCATATTTATATAGCACCTTCAGAAACAACCGGTGGAGTTGTTTTCTGTAGGATACGTCTCACGTGGTCCTATTTTCCGGGTTGCAGAGAAACCCCGTGAAACATAAAAAAGGGCTCTTAAGCGCCCATTCGGTGAACAGGGTAGGCTGCCATCGGACGACGGCCCAAATGCATGGCGCTCGCCGAGCGCTGCCGAGGAGATAAAAAACGCCCTGCCGCTTCCCCGTAACCCATCACGATGCAGCCGACGAATCGGTAGGCGCAGACGCCGACAGCTGCACGCGTCGCGACGTCGCCAAGAACACGTGAAACCGGCACATCATCGACCAGTGGGACGTGAGAGTAAGCCGATAGCACGGACGTGGTAGAGCGATGTGTCATTTTACCTTATCACTGTTACTCACTTATCGTTCAGCGCGAGAGGCGCCTGCTCTACTGAAATTTCACGAACGTCGTCAGCGATTCTGTATCGAAAGGATCCGATCTATTGAAATTGTGGGCACAACTTGTGCCGCAAGTTACGGGATGGCATGGAAATAGGCAGCCTGGTCATATGCGAAATATATCGCTTGCCTGTCAGCTTTTTATCAACAGCATCTAACTTGGCCAAATGGATCTTAGGTGGGTATTTTTTGCAGTGTAATAGTACCTTAATGATATGCATCTTTATCAGTCTGAACGTAACTATGCAGCGCAATCAGTCCTACTATAAAAAAGAAGCATACTGAATTGTCCTTGTCAATCTATAGTCGAGAAACTATTCTTTCGGTGTTGCGGTTGATTATTATCATTATAGTAAAATGCATATTTGGAGCTTATAATCTGGAGCATTCCGTGCGACTTACGAACAAACTTTTCCCGGGCGCGCGTGTAGAGAATCTGCATAAGTAACAACGCAAGGCACTCGTCTCTTGAAGTAGTAGCAATAATGCGTCATCTTTGGCAGTGGGGCCTGCCATAGAATCAGCTAGCGACATTTGATTTTCCTTTTGTTCTATTGCAGTGCATCCAAATCCCCTGGAATATTATGGTACGATGGAGACCCACGGTCCCATTGGTTAGCAACGTAATAAAAAGCAACGACTCCTGTTCGGGATGCATCTAGTGCAGCGTATGCACCGACCTGTCAGTGCCGGCTTTGTCGCCCGCGAAACGCTGACACCAGTCTGACACGGCACTTCATTTCCGCTTTTCTTTCCGGCCATCTTGCCCAGCTTGAAAGCCATTAAAGCAGCACCTGCCGGCTTAAATTCATAAGCGCCGAGTCATCATATATCTAGCGATCTTGCTTCTTACAGAGATTTTATGCAGTTCCGTAGGGAATTGTGCATATTTATCTTCACATGTGCATTTTCGCCGGAAATGCCACTTCTGCAAGAAATATAAGAAAAACTAAGCTAGAAAACCGCTATAATGTGAACGCAGAGTTTTAGTAGCCTTCTATGAGGGCACTTTCTTCTAAAGCTTCGACACGAGTTTAATTATTCATTCACGGACAGATAAATCTTTAGTTCCGCGTCATTTTTCTTTCCCTATTTACGCAGTGACGGCTCTGTTTAGTGTATGAATGGAGGAGCTGCACATTGCCGGCTTGCTGACAAACGTGCCGAAGCAGATGAACGACTCATGGACAAAGTAGTTTTGACTGCGCTTTCACTATAGGTTTTCAAAATGAAGTTTTGCTTGCCTCTTCCTTCTACTTTCCACAGCTACTGCTGCTGCTTCTGTATGGAGCGCCGCGCGCAGGGTAGTTCACAGCGTGTACATACAAGGCAGGACGCGGCAGGAAAGAGAATAAAAATGATAAACTAGTTGGGCCTTTCTATCACTTCACCACAATGCCCTCTGGAGTTACCTGTACGTCGCCACAATAGTCTTTTGAATGCTGGAATTACACGTCAGCCCTCCACGAAAGCATTAGAAGCTGCGGAATAGACCAGAGGAGAGATAGGTAGCATGGTAGCGAGGAGTTAAAGAGAGAAGGAGGGTAGAAGAGAGGCAGTAACGAAGCGGTTGAATTACAGCCTATCCATTCTTTGGTCGTGGCATCTCGCATGCATGGGGGCAGGGAGGGGTAGAGAAAAAGCGATGCAAGAAACTATGGAAACGCTACTACTATACACGGCAGCAGACTTGGCCAAACCTCGTAAATTTCAATTCAAGGTACGGCGCAGTGCGTTCCTGCTATTGCTGAAAAATAAACGCCATGGTCAGTTCTCAAGTGGACAGCTGACGTTGTCCGTGCCGACGGAAACCCATATTAAACGACCGCAACGTTTAGATGGCAGTATACGGAAGCCGCAGCCCATCACATCCCCACATCTGTACCCGCCACGGTAACTTAGTAGCTATGGAGTTGCTCGAGGTCGCGGGTTCAATCCCAACCGCGTCAACCAACATATCAACAAGGGCGAAATGCAAAAACGCTTGTGTAGTTAAATTATGTGCACGTTGAGTAATCGCAGGTAGCAAAATGAAATCTGGATTCCCCTACTGTACCACGTATCTCATAGTCAGATTATGGGTTTTGTGCGTAACGCAACATAATTTATACAAAACTTGACATCTCAGCCACGATGCGATGCGCCATGCAAGGAAAATGGCAGTGCTAGCCTTCCCGATAGCTATAAACAACTGCACACAACTACGCTTCACAAGTCTCCCAAGTCTCGTGTTGCGCTAAAATTGTAGAACTTAAACATTCGCCGTCAACACCATCGCCAATATTCTTCAATCACAGCAAACAGCATAGATACCTTCCCTTACATGAATTCCCAGAGTGCGTGTGATCAGCATAATTTTATATAATTTTCTTCTTATTCCGTTAATTCGATCTTTTATTGCATTGGCAATTATATGAACATTCCAGGCGCATTTCTGCCGCCGGCGTCGCCGTCGCCGTGAGGTTCGGTGTAAAGAAGAAAGGCGATAAAACCGTTGCCGTGTGCTGTGTGCTCAATGTACGAATGAATGCATGTGAGGGGAGCCGGCGAACGTGGTTGATCTCGCGTGCACGAGTGAGGTACGCGGCCCTGATGCGTGTCCTGTCCGGTCGCGCGATGCCTCGAAGTCCTCCTCACCATCGAAACGGTGCCTCCATGCCCCCTCGCCCGCCACTCAGTACAGAGTTGAAAGAACCGCGGCGTCTGCTACGGCATTGGCCACGCGAATCGCGGACGCCGTAGCAGACGCCTTTGTCGGACACCATAGGGCCGTGTTGAAGGCGCTAGTGTCTCTTGAAAGCGATCTGTGGCGTGGCCAAAGTGCGCGCACCCGCGGGCCTATTCTTCTAAGCGATTTGCGATGTTTGGAAAGTGCGCGTAGTGCCCGTAGCTTTGTATGTGATCTGCTTTTGACGTTCCGTCCACGCCGAAGCGGAATATGCATGAATGTCAATTTACTGGCCGCCGCCGCGATTCCTCACTCTAGAAGTTTGACAGCAAGTTTCCACCCGCATCAAGCGAGATTAAAAAAAAAAAATATTAATTATGGGGTTTTACTCGCCAAAACCACTTTCTGATTATGAGGCACGCCGTAGTAGAGGACTCCGGAAATTTCGACCGCCTGGGGTTCTTTTAACGGGCCCCTAAATCTAAGTACATGGGTGTTTTCGCATTTCGCCCCCATCGAAATGCGGCCGCCATGGCCGTATTTACACATCCATGATAGAATGTCCGTGGCCGCTTACACATCCATGATAGATTGTGTAAGCGTGCCGGAATAATGACGCAGAAAGAAGCAGACACGCACATACAGCGCTGTCTGTGTGTGTCTGCTACTTTCTAAGTCCTTGTTCGGTCGCGCTTACACATCCTATAATAATTGATTTAGTTAGTAAGCAAATGTTTACAAGTTTATTCGGCCGATAAAACTGCTATCTTTACATGGTACAGCTAACTACTAATTTGCTATCGCAATCAGTGCTTCGCCTTTTGTGGGCAGCTGCGAATTATTTTTCTTCCCGCCAACACATCTGCACTTGAAGGTCGAGTACATTGTACATGACATAACCGGTCGTTGCCCAGCATTTAAAGAAATGCCGACGCAGTACACCAAAATAATGCAGTGTTCTTCTCAGTGAGTTGTGTCAATTATATGTGTTCTTCTACCTGTGTACTTAGCCGTAATGCCTGACGGTCTTTTCAAAATTTTACAATGCTGATATTTTTTTTCTGTGTTGAATAGAAAAAGCACAAAAGGGAGATAATGCATCGCGCCTACTTGACTGGTAGTCGCAGCACAGTGCGCTCAAGCACGTTGCAAAGGAACGAGTTCTGTTGTGTGTCTCTCCCGCAAACCCCATTTAGTCGATAAGTTTACCAATGAAATGGCCACCGGTTCTATTGCAAACTAGAAAAGTGAACACTAAGTTGCGATATGGAGAAGCAATTTATGTGAGTGCAACCATGAGCAACATAGAAGTATGGGTGAATCAGGCCTGGCACCCGAAAAATATTATCGCAACTTTGTAACTTGAATAGGTACGCAAGAGTTGCAAGAAACTGGAGTTATTTCTTATATTTTTTCTTTGAATTTTGGGAATTTTACGTCGCACAACCACCCTCTGATTACGAGGCACGCCATATTGAGCGACTGCAGGTATGCGAGATCATTGCGCCTCTTCACGCAGAGTAAAATCCAGTCGATGCGCTTTAATTTTTTCTTACAACCACACTTATTCTTCGGACCGAAACGATTGAGGAAATACAGAATAAAATAAATTGAAGGGCTTCAGGTCAATCAGACAAGCAAGCCTCCAATTTTTTACCAAGATTACATGTACAACATTCACAAGCTTGGCTAAATTTTATTGGGAGACCCACTATAATCAGGTGGCTGCAAAGAAATGACCATTAGAGTAGCGAAGACACGGGAAAATCACCGGAAAAGAAAGAGTTATGTGGATTCAACGCTCATGCAAGAATCAATCTCCAGAGTAAATTTCGTGAAGAGGGACATTAAATGCGGTATATTTAAATGCGATACTTAGAATTATGCAAAGACAGCTTCGCAAAGCAAAGGTGGGTATGTATAAGTTTATGCAGATCTTACATAGTCTGGGAATGAAAGTTATGCTCTTGTAAACTGTAGAGGATGGAGACTTCGACGACGCGAGAAGCGAGCGCTAGCGCCAGCACCATGTTAGCAGTTCCATCAATAAACCGCATCCGACGGACTTCAGTCTCTGTGTTCAACGTAGTTTTGGTGCAAAAACCCGGGAGAAGATTGGCTTTCTTCACCGACGATCCATCGACTGGGTCGTAGCAGAGGTGTATTCCGAGCAGCCGCTACAAAATGCATTTCGTCCGCCACCGAAGCACTGCAAGCCGAGCATCCTTTGCCTTTGCTGTTCGATCTGCAACGTATTTTCGATGACATGCAGTAAATGAACTCGGCGCTTGCAGCGCCCAAGAAGAACATTGCCGACGTTGTGGACGACTGTGAGGAGTATGAGGCTGAATTACCATGACGAGATCCGCAACACCATGGCCCGGGCCCGCATCCTTCGAAATTCTGCTGCAAGGTCCGGAGACAGCACCAGCCACATCATGATGATTTGTGATTTGAAGTACGCAGCAGCTGTGCAGGCTATAGTGCGCCAAGCACATCGTTTTCGAAGTACCTTATTTGTTCAATTGTGTAGCTCATTGTCGCCTTATTGCAAAATTCACTGCACTTCAAATTGACTCCTTCACTCTAACATGGCTTCGTAATTTTCTTTCGAATTGTCAACAGTTCACAGTAGCTAACAACATTGCTTCGTCTCCTACTTGCGTTACTTCTGGTGGGCCTCAGGGCAGCGTTTTGGGCCCTTTACTCTTCCTAATTTGCATAAATGATTTGCCACCTAATGTTTCTTCTCGTTTACGTATTTTCGCTGACGACTGCATTATTTACAGATCAATTAACAGTACTGACGACCACCTGGCCCTTCAAAATGACCTTAGCCGAATTCATAATTGGTGTAACACCTGGGTAATGGCTTTAAATGTATCAAAATGTCAGGTAGTTTCTTTTAGTCGTAAGCGTGACAACTCACATTTTTTATACAACGTCAATAATAACGAATTGTTACATACAGTATCGTATAAATATTTGGGTGTTCACCTAACCGAAAACATCTCCTGGACAGACCACATTGCAGCCGTTTGCGCAAAAGCTTTAAGGTCATTAGGTTACCTACGTTGTAATATGGGTAATTCACCTTCCAACATCCGCTAATTGGCCTATCAGACATTTGTTCGTCCACAGCTCGAGTATGCATCATCCATTTGGTCCCCACATCCTATATACTTAATCGACATGCTTGAATCAGTCCTGAACCGAGCTGCCCGTTTCATTTCACGTAATTATAACCATCACCCCAGCGTAACGCAAATGAAACTCGATCATTTCACACAGCCTTTAGTTCTTCGCCGTAATATTGCTCTGTTATCCTTGTTTCACAAATACGTTTATAATGCCACACAATCCACACTACATATCCAGATCGCCTGGAACATGTCTCGCCGATTAAATAACCTTTTCAGTTTTGCGCGCATGTACGGTACGACACATGCTTTTACCTTTTGCGCACTCCCTACGGTCATTCGCTTGTGGAACAATCTGCCTGATCACATAAAAAAAAAATGTACGATGTACGATGTACGAAAATTGTACGATGCGACGAAATAGAATCAAGTCCAAGAAATTTTTTCATGGCAGTGGATGTGCTTCGTCGTGCGTTGATAGTCATGCTGTTTTCGACTGCTACGGTTTCTTCGTCTTTCCCTGCAACTAACTGTATCTCTGAAGCGTCGCTCGCACATTAAATTGTCTGTTTTTTTATATGCCATACATTACTTGTATGAAAGTATCCATCTTTTTTGACGCTTCATGCTAACCTATAAGTATATGCTCAGTAATTCGTACTACGTTCTCAATGTCGTTAAAGCTTGTTGATAGATAGATAGATAGATAGATAGATAGATAGATAGATAGATAGATAGATAGATAGATAGATAGATAGATAGATAGATGATAGATAGATAGATAGATAGATAGATAGATAGATAGATAGATATATAGATAGATAGATAGATAGATAGATAGATAGATAGATAGATAGATAGATAGATAGATAGATAGATAGATAGGTATATAGATAGATAGATAGATAGATAGATAGATAGATAGATAGATAGATAGATAGATAGATAGATAGATAGATAGATAGATAGATAGATAGATAGATAGATAGATAGATTTTATTAAAAGAATAATCAGAATAATCGCTAATGGTCGGGACCCCTAGTCCAGGGCCGCTGGCTCTTTCCATCTTCGTCGCTCTCTGGATCAGCTTGAGCTTGTCGTCAAGGGCCGAACTGCTCCTGATCAATGAAATGACCGCATGTACAATATGTAACTGCGAGTTGTGCATTGTGAGCATTGCACTCATCCTATGACGAAGCTTTTCTAGGTCCTTCTAGACGCACGGCTGCAATCAGTGGCATCGTGGTAACATCGGAAAATTCTATGTAACGCGCTTGCATGGGAAATAAGTACCTGAAAATACCTAAGTAACGCGCTGGCATGGGCAATAAATTTGTTGCTCTTTATTTCAGTGCTTTTGATTGAACCACTCTCAACTTAGGTTCAACAAATCTACGTCAAATAAAAACCATGCTTCAAAACGTTTCAACCTTACGCTGCTTGTACGTCACCAGTAGCTGCCCCATTTTCCTCTTCGTAATCATTTAGTAACCGGTAAAGACACATAGGGACATACGTGTGGAGAGGAATTACATTAGTGATATGCAATTGTTACTTCTATAAACACAAAGAAAACAGGAAAATGAGAACGAAAATATTGCTTCGAGAACGAAGAAGCAAGAATGTTCGTTGACTTGCACCTTTGGTTTTTATATGCTCCTTTGAATATGGGTGGAGCAAGAGGACGAAAGCCGAGAACTACTTCAAGAGACAATGTCAATCAAATGCAGTCGCTATAATAGGTTGACGGCTTATAGGTTGACGGCTTTTGCTAAGCAAATCATTGTGAACATCGCGTAATAGGAGAGATACGTATACGAAAAGAAAGTGAGGAGATAGGGAACGTTGACCAGAACTTCAGGTTTGCTTTTGTGCTAGGGGTAAGAAAGCGACGTCATAACGAGAGAGAGAGAGAGTAGGGGAGGCAAGACGGTTGTTGAATACATGGTTCACCGGAATGCACGTGTGCGAGCGTGGATGGTGCCACCTAGTCAACGGCGTTCACAAATGATAGTAGGACTCAAGAAACACAAATGCGCGTCAGTACCCTTGTGGGCTGATGGTTCATTGAGAAAGTGCGCAAGTAAAGCTCGCGCCGACGATGGCCAATTGTTGAGTAATCTTAATGCGTTGCAGAGTGAGTCGCTTTGTTATACAAATTCCGGACAGTTACATGAAGAGCAGTTCGAAGTTCGAAGTATAGGTCCTATATAAACTTGTGAAATTTCGCTGAAATGGTTAATATGCGATTACCGACCTAATCACACACGAGAGTTAAAAAAACGTGCAAAATTGCATCGCCGATGATATAATTGACCACTCAAAAATGTAATAGCGGATTTTTTTTATAATTTCGAAACAACTTCAAGAAAAAGTGTCTAGGAGAATGTTCTGCGTTTTGCTGTATACTACAATTGTTATCGGAAGCATGTGTTCTGTTTAATCTGATAGATTATATGGGAGCAATCGTATTTTTTTTCTACATGTCGTTAGCATGTCTAATGAAGATACTACAAGAAGTTATAACCTATTACTCACGTACGAAGTAGTTCACGGGAATAACGGCATAGCTTAGATATTTAAAGATAACTGTCGAGAGCTTCAGAAATTTCGCGCGTAACAAGCCGTCCCTTAGTATACCGTCCATGGTGATCTATGGGTCTGGACATAAGAATAAATGAAATTGCAGATTTTTTTCCAGAAGTACTCTTGAAGGTAGCTGTGACAATGTAAGAGACTCTCAATATGCGTATACATACTTGTTTTCAGTCAATATTGGTTGTACTTAAACAGACATATAAATGTTCCTTTTATTATTTAGTGCCCGAAGATGCTATGATATTGTACGGGACATGACTACATCACGTAAATCTGCATAAAAAAGTTAAGCCCACGTGAATTCTGAGGAATATAATTTTTAGCAAAGCTGTATAGTGGCGTGTGATACCTTCTACATCGGTAATCAATATAAAAATGGAAGAAAAAAAAAACATCAATGCGTTGGAAGTCGTAGTCCTCTTAGCTAGGCTAACGCAAAATTGATATAATGCACCGAAATGCGAGAACAAACGCAGAACCAAAGCTAAGAAGAGGCAAAGAAAAAAAGAAATGTACGGACAGAGCAAATACAGACAGAGCAAACGAATTGTCTCACAGTCATGCTAAGCAATGTCCATTTGGCCGAATCCAAAAGTACGCAGCCACCTCCTTCCTGAGAGATGGAACTGACGGCTACCTCAGAACAGTAGGCAAACAATGGCAGGAAATGCCGCGTCGCTTACTTACAGCCTGCTTCAATAGGTTCACGCACGCACTGCCCTTGTACATTCTTGCGGATTCCATATGCCACTGTAATTCTGCGTTTTACCGATAGCTATATTAGCTTTGTTCTTACCATATGTTTGCTGATCCATTAGCTTTGCTTCCCTCGGCGCATTCCACTGCGTGTGTATCCAGCGCCCGTGTGTCATTCCATGTTGGAGCACCTACATGGGGTATGCGTCCCTATTTCTCGTTTTCTTCGTGAAGTGCCTGCTTTAGGTGAAAATGGATTTCATTGATTTATTTTTGCTTAGGGTGTGCCGGTACTACCATAAACTTCGCATCCTTCTCCACAATCTCCGATTTTTAGCCTTCATCAGAAGCAGTTAGAAATATTTGAAGGGAATTTTTCGCCCAGTTAGAGCAAAAATTGCACAATAGGAACCGATGCTTGACTGAAGATCTGTAAAATCTGAACAACTTCTGTGCGCTGTTGGTAGCAAATGGATTTCAGCTGACTTCCTTTTTTCTTTCTTTCTCTCACAAAAAACTATGAAACTTCAATATTCATGTAAACGAGTGGTGTGGTGTGCTCTCATAAGTGTCTTAATAGCCACGACAAGAGCGAAATATAGGCATCTGCTCACTTACCGCATCCATACACATGTGTAAGTCCCGCTTTGTTGTGCTTTAGCGAAAATTCTGGCTCAGCTAAATGGCTTGCTTTGAATTTTTCTTCGAACTTCTATATGTGTGATATCACCTCATTGCTAGGTCGTTCTGCACCTGGGATATGAATATTCGACCATACTTCAACATGGGACCCTATAACGTAAAACTATTCCAATATGTTTTTATTCCAATCCCCTAAAGTCAAATTTGCGTAACCGCCGACGCAAGCATCGGGCGTTCACCAGCCAGGGTTGTCTGAATAGACCAATCAAACGCTCTCCTCGTTCATAGGAGGTTACTTTTGTTTGCTTGAAAAGCGAATAACATTGCCTACACTGAGCGGCTTGTTTTTATATGATTGGCTGGCACGAGGCGAGGAGCGCGCTCAAGTGTAGAGGGATGCGATGGGGCCGAGCCAGTGCACTGAATATCGATAACCGGATGAATATGGTGGCGCCGGCGTCGGCGATTGGTCCACTTTTCCTAATTTAACTTGCAGTGGCTGGTCGAAAATTGCGACGGCATGCAACGGAAGCTTAACAATTACGCTAGAATAGATTCTCAGCAAAGAAGAGTTGGAAGAACGAGGTCGTAAACATGCCGATAGTGCTCGAAAACGTTAAACGGCCACGCAAAAAGTTTGATTATACACGAATAAGCCCACGCTTTCAGGCAGGTGCGAGTAGCCAGTGCATGAGCGATCGGTGGCAGACATCTTTTATTCCTTTCGGAACGGGGCAGCCTGCGGCTATTCAGAAGAAAATTCAGTTTTGTTCGGCATATTAATGCCTCTTTAACACGTACACTTCACTTTGACGCGGTGAGTTTTTAAGGTTTTGTGACGTCGCGTGACAGGCAGGTGAAGCTGGTGCGGCCCGAAAACTTTTTACCAATAGCCGAGGGCGAGTGGCGAAAAGGCGTCGAATCAGAAATAACTATTTTTCATTTATTTGATCAAATGGTGCGTAACTATTGTGTACAAGTTACATCAGATGGTTAGCTATCGCGGTTTTCATGACGTCGCGTGACAGACTGGTGAAGTGGGGCTGGCCCAAAAAAAGTTTTTACCAATCGCGGAGGGCTGATTGCAGAATTGAAATACGAAAGTTAGGAATAGTTTCACATTATAGCATCCCTGGTTTGTCTGCCATCTCTCATAGAAAGCGGGGCTAGTAGAAGTCTTTCGAGAACCTATGAGATATTAGCCTAACCGCACTCTGTGAACTCTTACATTCTGTTCGGGAGTAGCGATGCTGCCTGAGCGACGAAGAGACGAACGGAGCAACGAAGGGAGCGATGCTCCCTTCGCAAAGGCGAAGGTGCAATTGACCCTCCTAGAAAAAGCGTCATTGCGAAATTTCTGTTCTTTTTTTTATTTGCAGCCATTCCTTTCGAAGGTATTCAAAGCTGCATTTTTTAGAGTAGCAGGATCTTGTGGATGGTTAACAAAACGAAGTAGAGCCTGCTTTTTATATACTGCTGAGCAATACCACTAGTCTAGATAGTGATACTTTTCTGTCATGTCTGTAGCGTTCATAAAACCTGCATTTAAATTTATGCTTCTTCTGTCATGTTTCTTTTTGTTTTACACCGGTCTGTCGTCCATGAACGTTGTAGGAGTCGACGCATGACATGGTGAACCTATTTAAATCGCGGCGACTAGCGGTTATGACCGCTTTTATTGACCCTGGCGGCAGATACCAAACATGTCTTGCCCCGAAAAGTTTCAAATAATGAAAAAAAAATATTACTTGTAAAGGCATAGTAGTATCGAGCTTCGTTGCCGTACATTCCTACATTGCAAGTGCAATTACAGTTACACATGCCCTATGATGCGCTCAGGCCTACGTATACAAAGAGCAAGGTGGTTAATGAATAAAAATCATGTTCCTAAATGCTCCTCAAAGGGACACTAAAGAGAAAAGTTATTTCTTCTGCATCAGTAAATTAGCATTCCACGATACTAAAAACACCATTTTTGCCACAATAAGACGCTTGGTAAGCCAGAAAACGCTCAAGAACAAAAGACGGGCGGCGACGCCTCCTTGAGGTTCCCGCAGCTGGTCGCTGTGACGGCATCAACTTTGATGGCATCTTCTAGGGCCTACTTACTTGTACAATGGTACAGATTGGCTAAATTATGTTCTAATGATGATAAATATTAAACAGAGCAAGTTTCTTTAACCTTTACTCAGCCAACGCTGCCCAAATGCGAAAACATACTTTGGAGTCCCTGACGTCACACTGACGCACCGGCGTCCGGGTTTCGGCGCGAAATTCGAATACTGACACTTCAACCTTCATTTTCTCATCTAATAATTAAACTATTACTTTGAAATGACTGCCTGCAGGGTTTTCAAACAATGCTTTATTAGTCTAAATTGATTTATTGCTTCGCTTTAGTGTCCCTTTAAACATTCCCAGGTTAAGGAAACCTACGGCTGATATTCTACTGTACTTGCTATTTATGCATATATCACAATGCAGCGTGTTTGTTTCGAAAATCCGTAATTAATTTGTCTTTCTGCATTGAAGTGAACGCGCTGGTAAACCAGTGCATACTTCCGGTTTCAAGCATTTTGCGTTTCTTTATGTTGATATACATGCTTCTTTACTTATCAATTATATTAACATACCTTCATCCGCCTCCATGAGTGTAGAGTAAAAAAAAAGTTATCCAGTCTCTGCTGTGAAGGTGGTTGGACAGCGAAGCTGTTACTAGAACGGTTACCCTTTGCGACGAAGGTTGAAATTATTCTCGTGGTGAAATTCACTTGCACTTTACCTAATTGTTAGGCTAATGCATTTCGACGGTCTACTGAATAGTTCGTGTGTACGTGCGTGTGTGTGCTTAGGTTTTTTTTTCCTTTTTTTTTATCCTTCTTTCTTTCTCACCTATTGCATCCCCTTTCCCCTCCCCCAGTACAGGGTAGCCAACCGGAGATAATCTCTGGTTAACCTCCTTGTCTTTCCTTTGCCTTTCTCTCTCTTTCTCGACGGTCTGCTGCTTGGATTGCGCTGCTACATCGTGCACGTACAAAGAATGCGCCAGAAAGAAGAGAAATTCGCCGCGCCTCGTATGCGCACAGCTCTTCAAGAGTTCGAACTATACGTGGCCTTCCCATAACACGGTCACAACACAAATCAGTTGCTAGGCGGGTTCTTCATTTACGCGCGAAAGTGTAGTTACGGCACTCCTTGCTTCGTATGCTACAGTCAAGCTGCCGTCGCCGCAGCGGCTTACGCAACACTAACTTTAACCGCGAAACGAATGCGCGGGGCGCTACACGTTTCGCATTGCATATAGGTTCAGGAGCGCCTCATCATAAATTATGTGGTTCGGGTGCTTGTTTTGAGCGTGTTATTTATTGAAACGTATGCTGTTCTGTATGTCGTATGCATCAGTCCAAAAATATGTATGCCGTGTTTCAAACAATGCTTTGCTGAGTGCTTGATGGCCTCTGCTTTACGAGGGTACAAATCATTGCATTTGGGGATGTGAGCCATTGATGATGATAGTTTTCTATCGATGTTACTCGACGAAGAAATCCCGGGATCCTAGTCATTGGCAGCTTCGCTGTAAAAACAAGGTGCAGCCTTTTTGACATCCCTAACATTTTGTATCTCGCTGTCCAGCTAATACTGCGACGCCTTATAGTTACATATAACGTGCACACTTTGCATGTAGATTGCGCAGTAGACTAGCAAAATTAATGACGGAAGAGAAAATCTGAAAAAATGTTGCCTTATAGAGATTGACATGAAATAATAAATATTGAGGTTTCACATGCTAGAATGACGATTTGTCCATGAAGCAGGCGGGCACGAAGTTCCGCAATAGATTTGGACCACCTAGGCTTCTTTAACGTGCTCCTAAGGCGTGTCACACGGACGTGTTTCCATTTTGCCTCCATTGAAATATGGCCACCACGTCTGTGATGTGACCCACTAACCTCCCAACGCCATTGCCGCTAATTCACCACGGCGAGTAAAGATTCACATAACGTGCAAGAAAATATGCACAAGTTTTAAAAAAAGTATGTTTCTTTAACGGCTGTTACTATAAAGTAAGCAAGCGCAGATAAGAAAGGAGTGCGTATAAGAGGAAATAATAGGAAATTCACTGAACCTGAATGATTCTAGGCGCACAAGAAAAAGCGACACTTGCTACAAACGTAGTGTCAAAATTTACGTGGAAACGATCGGCTACACATTTCTATTCAGAACGCTTATATATAGATTTATTCAGTCGGTATCACTGAAAAAAGAATGTAGATGAGCATTTCAAAATACAGTGTGTAGCCAATCGTTTCCGTTCGGTTGTTTAGTGATAGTGTACGCGGTTGGTTTGTGCTAGTCTCTCTCTCTCTCTTCCGCTCTCTTTCTCTTTTTATCTCCCTACTCCTTTCCGACGTGCTGGGAAGCCAACCGCAACTGCTTCATGTTAACCTCCCTGCCTTTCTAAACCTTATTGCTCTCTCTCTCTCTCTAACAGTGGGGGAACCTATAAAACGGGAAATGCGCGCCATATACAAAATAAGAAACATGTTTTCGGTATGCATTTTTCTTCGTTGCAAGATTCAGCCATGAAGAGCGTGCGTGTCGCCCATGACAATGGCTTAACCCGGGCTGGAAAAAGAAATGCTTTCCCTCAACGAAGACATCTTGTCTACCGACGCCTTCCCATCGACGATAAAGTGCGGCCTCAATTGTCTGCGGGCATGCTTCTGCGTTTTATTGCCAAACGGAAAACCACACATGAAAACTTATGTTGATTGCTGCCTCCAGAATCTTTCAGGTTTTTTTGTCTTCTTACTTCTCCATTGTTGCATACCCGCCGCTACAAGATTGCCTATCGAAATGAATAAGAGCCCCGGTATTTGTTCGGCGGATCCATTTGCTATTGCCTGACATTTCCATTTTGATAATATTTTCCCGGCGCAGTTTCCCTGCAGCGCATGATCGAACGACCACCAAGAAACGTCCTACTTCCGTTGTATTTATGGTGGCAAAGCCACAAACAAGTACGCCAAGGGATAAAGTATTGCATTTGTTGAGTTCGTGGGATTTTGCCAACGCGGTATGTTTCTTCTACTCCAGACGCAGAGACACCTCCCCGATAAAGACGAATTTATTTCTTCATGACCCTTATGAACTCTGGCACGCCTGCTAGGGTGCCAAACGGAAACTCGCCAACCGATGGCAAGCAAACAATGCGAGCCAGCAGCGACAAAATTTACCATCGCTGTTTCGCGTTATGGGCAATTTTTTTAATTTTTGCGATGGTCACTGCTTACCTTTATCTTCACCTTTACGTGCAAGAAACACCAGGCACGCGGGCTTTCGCGCACTTCAGAGAAATGTGTGTGTGTGTGCTTTTCTTTTCCTTGAGCTCCCAATATAAGTCCCCGTCATCGCGTCTGGAGCATATTTATACAGCATAACGTCCGTGCTTTTCATCAATCTTGATTAGAAAGGTGCGACATACTTGGACGTGTCGGCAACACTTGGCGAAAGGTCAAGTGCACGGGACTTTTGGGCGTTGATTGGTGTCAGTATGAAGCACGTGCCTGACGTTCGCAAACGGACACGATTTGTTGGCGACGTGCACCCCAGGCCCCAAACAGGCGGGATGGGTAACCTGCATGCCTGCTAAAAATATAGTGGCGTTTCCGGAATGCACTCGGCTACTGTGCCTGCTTGGCGGCAAAGTTGTAGCATGAGAATACCATTTCCCAAAAGCGGGCGTGGTTCATGTCAGCTTTTTGAAAACAAAAAATAATGAAGTGGCAACTACGTGGGTATGTACTGCCTCCACGCGCTGTCATTGGCATGATGTGGCTACCTTTCCAATGTCGCCTGCACTCGTTACCCGTTACTAGTGGTAAGTGGGCTCGTCACACACCGAAGCAACAATCTCAGGTAATCGCTAATGGTTTTAATTTATACTTGGCTATCAACATCCGCGGAATTCAACATGGCCAAATATACCAGTAACAAACTGTGTTCATACAGCATTGAAGAGAATACCGTGTGCCATTGTGCAGAAAATTTTGTGTTATGGCTACATCCCGGGGGTGACCATATGGTTCACGAAATAAAGGCTTCTCTAACGCTCAACCGCAAAAATATTGAATCTAAAAGCAAATTGTTGCAGAAGCCATCCAAGAAGCTAGTGGAAGTAAGCTAATGCCTTAAGAAAAATTCAATGGGAACAAAAGCACCATTTCTTAACGCATACGGCTCACGCCAATAATAGTGTGTGGTGAGGGCGACACAATTAACAGGGACCTGTTTTGGTAGACCGCACTGCAGCGCCACGACGACATGGGCATTCAGGACAACCACAACAGCAGAAGCAACAGCAGCATCAAGAATCTCGCATGGCTTCCCTATATCGTTCTTTTCTATGGCGAGCCAATGACGGTGATTTGGTGCACATAACATATAACGACGCACAACGACTTCAAAATTAAACTAATAGAAGAAGAATATATTCCAACATAGTCGTAGGAAGAGAGGTATCTGTTTGAAAGACAAATGGGTCTAAAACGACGCTAGAACGTTGCGCTGCGAAGAGAAAGAAAATTGAGACCATGTTGAAGCTTCGGATAAGAGAAGATGGGAGATAGGCGAACCTCTCTGTTTTGTTGGCGTGTGAGAAATCAGCAAGAAAGAAATTTAATGGTGCCCCAGATCATTTTCTTTACGAATCCTAGAGTGCCGCCGAACCACTTCCTCTTAGCGATTATCTTCCTAGAGAGACAGCCCGAAAAACGTCAAGCAGCGATCTCAAATATATGGGCCCGCATTAGCGACGGCTAGCAGACCTTGAAATTGTCAAGATTGTGACGGGAAATCGGGGCGTCGCCACTGCAGAAGGTATTTTGTACTTTTAGAAGGCTGAACTTTTACTTCAACCAACATGACGCTTATTTCAGAAAGCGCGATGCACTAAAAACTTTCACAGACCATCACTGACAACGGCTTCTGAAAGACATGCTGAGTTGGATGGGAATGTTTATTTCCTAAGAAGACCACTTTTTTTTTGCCGCCACAGCTTTGAATGCTTTCTCTGACCTATTTCAGAAGTTTTTTTCCCGTTTCGAAGAGAACACAATTTAACTCAGTTCTTGAATTGAAGGCACGTTTATTTTTATACCATCTGGGCCATGATATGTTTTTGGGCGTTCACACAACAGAAGTCACTGAAGATCTCAAGAACCGTCAAACAAGCTCCTATTTCTACCAATGACTATACCTGAACTGAATGCCATTGGCACCAATAATGAGGAACTCATTCTTTATGCAGTATGAGTTCCTCATTCTTTATGCAGTAGGGAAGAAGACGAAGAAGTGGCTCTTGTGTAGAACCCCGTTTTCTACTGTTCTCATTTTGCGAGTATTTTTGCGTGTTTTCGGGAGGCGCCGCTTCCGAGACCTTCGGCGATGGAAGCGGAGTCAGCTAGACGTCCGGAGGAGACCGACGTCACAGCGTCGAGCGCTCCGAGGAAGCGCAATCACCTGATGAGCGACACAGGCAGCGAGGACACCCTGCTGTACTACTCTGCTTCAGAAGAAGATCTGTCGGATGACGGCGACTACTTGACAGTTGTGAGGCAAAAAGGAAAGAGGAGAATCGTCACTGCCTCCTCGTCTTCAACAAGGACGACGGCGGCAGCAAAGGCCCATGACACGGCTCATACCATCCTCTTCTTACCCGTGACGCCGACCGACAACCTGAATCGGCTAAACAGGCAAGCCGTATCTGTAACACTAGAGGCTGTTGTTCCAAATGAGATCACGGATATGAGAGTTAACACCCGTAAGAACATTCTCGCGGTTGATGTCAAGAACAGAGCAGCATTGGATATCTTGAGTACAGTGAAAATGCTGGGCAAGATAAATGTTCGCACCATAATACCACAGGACAGCAATACTATATCAGGTGTGATTTATGATGTCGATGAGTCAGTCGACGACAACGATCTGCCTATTTTGGTCAAACCCGCCACAGCAGATGTTCCTATTATTGAAATCCGTCGCCTAGGAGATTCACGCTGTGTGAGGATAACTTTCAAGGGAGGTAGCTTGCCGTCCCACGTGAAAGTTGGATTTTTTCGTCATCCAGTGCGACCGTTCGTTCCAAGACCACTTCAGTGTCGTAATTGTTTGAAGATCGGGCGTGTCAGCGGCATATGCAAAAATTCGACCGTGTGCGCGAGATGTTCTGAGCAGCACAGTGCAGATGCTTGCCGTGCGACTCACTTCAAATGTGCCAATTGCTCCGGTCCCCATGAAGCATCGTCGAAAGACTGCCCGAGACACAAGACAGAGCGGAAAGTCCTCAAACAAATGGTGAGAGACAACTCAACTCACAGAGCGGCCGCCGCCAAAGTATGACGGCGTAGTGTCCGCCGTCACCGTAGACGACCCTCGTCTACTAGAAATGCTGATACCGTCGCAAGACAGCCGATACTTCCTGAGGCCGGTGCTCCCAAGGCGCTCACCCACACTAACAACACGGTGTCTGATGACGCAGTGAATACCTCTACTGCAAACGACTGGCCTGCACTTCCGACATTAAGTCCTCCAGCCCGACAAAGGTCGACGGTGGACTACCGACGAACCAATGAGGGCACAGATCACGTGCGAGGTCAAGACAAGCAAGTCATCGCCATAATAAGATCTCTAATGAATGTCATTCGCGTGTTGTTAAACGACATGCAGACGCCATCTGCTCGAGGTGCACTACAAGTGCTGGACGGCCTGGATCCGGTTCTTGCGAGCCTCGAGTAGCAAGCACAATGGCTCTACCGCGTCAGCCGTTCTTCAGACAAGTCAAGGAAGCATCTGTTATGCAATGGAATGCCCGTGGCCTGAAATCCCGCAGTGATTTCCGCCATTACGTTTTCACCAATTGATTCCCCATTGTTGTCGTCTGTGAACCGAAGCTACAGACACCCGTCCGGATCTCAGGCTATGAACCTCATGTGTCATCGACTTGTACTGACATTAGCAAAGTGACCATCTACATACGGTGTGAATTGACTTATGTTGTTCATCCAGTGCGGCCACATGACACTGATCAGTATGTGTGTTTGACCGTGAAACAACAAAACCTTGCGTTTACTTTAGTGGGCGCTTACCTTTCTCCATCAAGTCGTTTTGATAGGCAGAGACTGAGTGACATTATAGATGCGACACCTGGTCCATGGATTGTTGTTGGGGACTTCAACGCGCATCATTCACTTTGGGGAAGCAACAAGATAAATTCGAAAGGAAGAAACCTCGTGTCCTTTGCTTGCGACCATGAACTTTGTTGTCTAAATGATGGCAGTCCCACGTTTCTGCGCGGCCGGACATACAGTAGTTGTTTAGACTTAGCATTTGTTTCGCGATGCCTCACTCGCTGCGTCCATTGGTTCGCAGATATAGAAACCCACGGAAGCGACCACATTCCTACCTACCTGAAGATAAAAGGCCTCACCCAATCCATTCCATCAAATATTAAACAAACAATAGATTGGCCCGTGTTTAAATCCCTTATGGAAGACGCATGCCACGAAGGCATTTCGTCCACACTAGCATTTGAGATCGCCAAGGCTATGCAGGATGCTATGCGCTCATTTCGGCCATTAGAAAAATACACAGATTTTGATTCGGAAATACAGAGCCTCCGTGCAATCCGCCGGCGAGCGGAGCGACGGTACCGACGGACTAAATCACTCTACGACCTTAGAGAGGCCAGACGCATTCAAAAGAAAATTCAGCGTCGCCTTGCTGTACTGCACAATCAACGCTGGAAGTCGTTTTGTGAGTCTCTCGACCCACGTAAACCTATGTAGGTTGTCTGGAGAACAATCCGTGGTCTTCGAACAGCTTCTCAACAGCGTCGTCCATTTAAGTTTCTAGCCCTACATCAAGGACGCCGAGAAGTCGAGGTGGCCGAAGATTACTGCGCAAGGATCGCGGGTCCGGCGCTCACGTATTCACCTTGCGCACCTATTCCCATTGTGCCCCCTTGCTCCCGGGATCCTCGTATGGACGCTGCTTTCTCCATCGAAGAACTGGAGGCCGCACTTGCTGGTTGCAGGCGATCTTCGTCACCAGGACACGATGGCATCACATACTCTGCGCTTGTAAACCTTGGTCAAGAGGCCGGAGATGCCCTTCTTGGCCTATGCAACGCATCATGGCGTGACGGCTTGGTCCCTACAACGTGGAAATCCAGCCGGCTTGTTCCACTCCTCAAGGCTGGCAAATCCCCGTTGGAATTGTCATCTTACCGTCCAATAGCACTGGCCAGCTGTGTCGGCAAGGTAATGGAAAGAATGATACTTGCACGGCTAGAATGGTACTTGGAATTCTACAACGTCTATCCAGAGGTAATGGCTGGTTTTCGACGTGGCCGCTCGTCAATAGATAGCGTTATCGACCTTGTAACATATGTACAACACCAGAAACATCTGAAACGAATCACTGCGGCCCTATTCCTTGATGTTAAAGGTGCGTACGACAATGTAGATCATCAGGCAATTCTGGACGCCTTAGAAGCTGTAGGGATAGGTGGACGCACCTTTCGCTGGATATGCAACTATTTGCATGGAAGATCTTTCTTTATTTTGACTGAGGACGGACCAACGCCATCTAGCTATACCAGTCGTGGTGTACCGCAAGGCGGAGTACTCAGCCCTACCCTTTTCAACTTGGTGCTCATTGGTCTCGCTGATTCGTTACCGCAAACTGTACAGCTCTCCGTATATGCAGACGACATTTGCATATGGGCTTCAGGCGTGACACGTGTACAAGTCCGCGCACGACTTCAGAAAGCCTCAACGGCTGTGTCAAGATACCTAAGAAGACAAGGCCTGGAGCTTTCTGCTGAGAAATGTGCAGTCGTTGCTTTTACTCGTAAATCGATGTCTCCGTATGCTTTGCGGATTAATGACCAAATCATACGATATAGACGAACGCACCGATTTCTTGGCGTCATCATTGATAGAGACTTGTCTTGGAGCCCTCACATCTCGTACATGACAAAGCGTTTAGCCACCATTGTGGACCTTCTTGCGTTTCTCGGCGGGAAGTCCTGGGGCGCAACAGTACCGTCAATGTTGCAACTATATCAAGCACTGTTTTTGGGCTTCCTGCGGTACAGCTTACCTGTAATAGGTAATACTTGTACTACGAATATTCGCAAACTCCAGAGCGTGCAAGCCCAAGCACTCAGGACTTGTCTCGGTCTTCCCAAAACAACGTCATCGATTGCGACAGTGGCCATAGCCAGAGACGCGCCTTTGACAGTCTACATTGATACAGATGTCCTGAGAGCGCACATCCGACACCTGACTCGGATTCCCTCACACCATCTTGCTTGCTTGCCAGCAAAAAGGCCACTTTCAACTTTTGCTAAAACTATTGCAAGACATCAGTCGTACTTGCCATCAGAATTTACGCCCGCTTCACGATTGTCAGATCCATTGTGGTGTCTGCACCGGCCGCAAGTGCACCTGACAATTCCAGGAGTCAGAAAGAAAGCTGGAGCGCCATTGCAAGCTTTGAAGCAAGCAACTTTGGAGCACATTCACAACGTGCACAGATTCCGGAAACATGTATACACAGATGGCTCAGTAAAACTCAACAGCGCTGCTGCTGCAGTCATCATCCCGGCACAATCTGAGGAAATCAAATTAAGAACTTCATGTGTGACCACATCGACGGGTGCAGAACTCGCGGCGCTCCGTGCTGCACTTGATTTCATTAAGCAGAAACCACCGCAACAATGGACAATCTTCAGTGACTCCAAGGCAGCCCTTCAGTGCATACGAAGCCCAATGCGCCACGGACCCAATGAACAACTGGCCTCAGAAATTCGGCACATATATCATCAAAGCTATGATAAGGGACACAACATAATCTTTCAGTGGCTTCCAGGACATTGTAACATCAGCGGGAATGACCAAGCTGACAAAGCCGCCCGATCGGCACATTAAAGTGGTCAACGAGTCTTCATTCCGCTTTCGCGAACAGACGCTGCGGCTGGGCTGCGATTGATGTCCCGTGAGTGTACTTTGCCCCTGTGGGACTCAAATGTTTTCACCCTGTGTCGGTTGCGTTCGTTGTCTCCGGACATACGGATGCACCTCCCGCCTGGATTACCACGACGTGAACAGACCATGCTTTACCGTCTGTGGCTAGGCGTTGCTTTTACAAACGCCTACGCTTTCCTCATAGGAATGGCCAACAGCCCCACGTGTGACACATGTAACATCGACGAGACGCTAGCACACATTATCTGTGTCTGCCCGCGATACAGTGCTGAGAGACAAGTGATGTGCAGGGTACTGGACCAGCTGGACAATCGTCCACTTTCAGAACTAAAAGCTTTAGGCCAATGCTCCGAAAGAACATCCGCGTTGAAGGCCTTACTCGCGCTATTAACGTTCTTGCGGTCTACGGGGCTTCACGACAGACTCTAAGAATGCCGCCCCCTACCGTTCTGTAGTGTACGCGCTTTGTTCGTGCTTGTCTCCCTTTCTTTCTATCTCCCCCTTCCACTCTGTTTCTCTTTTTATCCCTCCTAACCCTTCCCCCTGCGCAGGGTAGCCAACCGGAACTACCTCTGGTTAACCTCCCTGCCTTTCTCTGCATTATTTTCTCTCTCTCTTTATGCAGTATATTTCCTTTTTTTTTGCAGCAGCAGCAGCAA